>NC_058159.1:19717220-19915623 GCF_020080835.1 Cotesia glomerata | reverse complement strand
CTGAAGTTGGCAACCAAAAATCAATTTTTATTAACTTTATATAAACAAATCGTTTGTTCGTTGTTTGTTCTTTAATGTTCGTTAGAATTTTTTATTTGTTCGATTATTGTTTATTTATAAAAAATTAAACAAAATTTTTTTCTGAAGTTGGCATTTTATACCTTAAATTATAAATTTTTTTTTTTTTTCTGATAGCTTGACATTTTTTATTACGTTTTGCCTGATCTACCAAATGGTTTGTTTGATCGCTTTTTATATTTTTAATTTCATTTTTTTCAAAAAATGGTTTTTGGTTATTCATATTCTTTATTGCGCATGCGCTGAATCAAACAAATTCCCCGACGTAACGAGGCTATGAGGCCAACATAGTCATGGTGCAATTTCAATCAATTTATAATTCGGAGTGTTTTTCTCGATTCTTTCGTAAGCTGGCACACAAGATAAGTTGCAAGAAAGAATTATCATGTAACCAAGTACGATGGTTGGGGTAAGATAAATATCGTTGAAATTTGTGTGTAAAAGAGTTTTTTATTTGTGTAAGTTAGTTATTGATTTACGTGCGTTCATAATCATTTCCCTCTCTCTCTAAAATGTTGGGATTGGTTTATGTGTTATTAATTGACAAATTGACAAATTTTTTTACATTCCATAGAGTATTTACATAAATTATTTCCAAAGATATTCTCTCTCAGTTTTAAGTCAAAGATACGTGCATCTTGTAGTGCATCAGAGTCACTATGCGAATATTTAATCAAAAAAATATATATTACTCCAAAAGTAACTAATTAAAAAATTTTTTTAACTCTAATAGATTAGTAGTATAAAAAATGTATAGAAAAATATCACATGCTTGAATTTTTCAAAAATTATGAATGCAAATTTTAAAAACTTTTTATTTATATTTCTTGATTTGATAACCTCAGTATTCTAAAAATAATATGTAATTTTAGTGTATTCATTCTAATTTTTAACTCTTTTTAACTCAGTCTAATTCATCTCTAATTCTTTTTAACTCTACTATATTACCTCAATAGTTGTAACTATCAACAAAACGAATTTTAATGCAGCAAAATATGAACTAAATTATTTTTATCTTCCTTTTTAGAATAATACTAACAAAGAGAATGACCACTTAATATTTCTTGTGAGAGGATCCACCTGTCAAAAGCTTGAATCAAGATCTTCTAAGTTGGAAGGAAAAATTTTCCTCTATTAATGATGACAGCAAAAGTTTTAAGAGTAATTAGTATTCAGCCGAGGTACTCTTCGAGGTAACCCTCAACTCCAGATCTGAAGGTTAAAAAACAGGAATATGTCTAAAGTCTTGTCCAAAAGCTAAAATGAAATTGACAGTATACAATGATTTAGCTACCAAAATTTTTTTTTCGAGACCGATAGAGTGATTTTTTCTTACTAAAATTCATTGGTACCTCGACAAGCGTGAACATCTATAAAGTTTGGAACCTCTTATTGAAATAAGCAAGTACTGCATTACCTAAATACTAGGAATAACATGATAACAATGGCTTTAGGCGAGAAAAGTATAATCTATAAGCTTTCTGTTATGGTCACCAAAAAGTGAACAAATTTGCAGTACTTTTTATCTATTTTTATACCCCCCTTAAAGTTGCTACTTTCAAATAATTGTGACTCGATGTTTGAGTTCAAAAAGAGAGCATTGTAATAACATTCATTACAACCCGCATCACTAATATATTTTATTACTTGGTGGATTTATAATCTTTTCCGAAAAAGGCACTACTGTGGAACATGACTCGGGAGGAATTCGTTGTTCAAGATAACACCACAGGTTCAACGTTGCTTTCATTGGTTAGCACTTTATGCATCGCTATCAATTTCTGCTCAAGGATTATGAATGGTTAACCGTTTAAAAATTTGCAATATACCAGAGCTTCAAGTTGTACGAGAGTCCGTAGGACCTAACAGAAAAACTGTCGGAAATGTTTTTTAGTAATCGGTTTCTGGATCTTGCTAATTATCTTTGTGAATAATCTTGAATTGCAAGTATATGATTAATTTTTCAAAAGCATAACGATGAATTCGACACACTCGCAAGTGAGACTACTGGAATATGTTCACATAAGTGTGGTGTGTCCTAAGGTCAGTCATGAAAAATTAAGATAAGTTGCATAGAGGAATTGGTTTTCAGTTTCTTATTCAGAAAGAAACAATTTGGTAATTGTTTATATTTTAATTTTTCTCATAGATTCTTATCATACATTACCTAACTTTTTTTCTCTCTTTTTTTTGTAGGTATTGAATATTGTGTGGCAGGCCAAAGAAAAGGCTATCCGATTGATGCAGTAAATAAACGGATGTGTCTAAAAAAATGAACAACTATATGTAACCAGGGCATAAATTTGATGAATTTTGATTTAAATAACACACTTCACACAAAGGCTAAAACTTCGACAATCTTAGGTTGTTAAAACTATCTAAATATTTGGTACTTTTTTTTTTTTTTTTTATTATCAAATGAATTGGTGTAATTTCTAATGTATTTTTTTTCTATAAAAAGTTGCAGAAAAAATATTGTAAAATTGCTGAGGAATACCAGAAATAAAATAAATGATGTCTAAAATAATAGAAAAATATTTTCATGATGTTAAATGTGAGTATTTTTCAAATTAATTATTAAAAAATTGAACCAAGTGTTCTTTTGATAATTAAAAAAGTGTATTAAATTATTTATATTTGAGTTAAGTTTGTTGAGATTAAACTGAATCAATAGAATATTATTACTGAAGACCTAAAAAATATGTAAAGATTATTTTTTTGCAAAAATTATTTTCCATAACAATAGTAATGTCTAAAAAGTTTAATTTTATGAGTTGTCAAAAATTGTAGGATTTATTATAGTAAAAAAATTTTATATAAAAAAATTAGTTGAATGTTTAATTAAATTCAATGTTTGTTTAAGGTTATACCCAGAATGATACATACAGTAATTAAATTATGTATTTTAAAGTCTCTGACATAATTTAAAAAATTATTTAATTCAGTTTAATCAAGGAAGAAAAATAAGTATTTATAAATCACTTTAATTATTACATCAAATATAATACTGGCAAGTTTTTTCATCTTAAAAAAAAAAAAAAAATATTTGATTATCAGTCGGTAAAGTAATTTCGATAGTGTTTTAATAAATACATAATAATAATATCTATATAAAATATTTATTCTCTTGAAACAAAAGACAATTGCTTAAATTTTTATGTTTCTTTTGAGTGTTTTTACGTGCTATATTTATAAACCATATGACAAAAAAATTTAATTAATCCTGCAAATTTAATTAATACTTGCAAAATAAATTGAAAAATATTTTTAAATCACTCTTGGTCTTTTTTTCTACTATCTAAGTATAAAAAAATATTTAGTGATTTTGATTACTAAAACTATTCATGTACTTTTAAACAGGTTAGTTAAATTTTAAAAATGATCTTAAATAATTTGTCGTTATTGATAAATTTTATCCAAAATAAAAATATATATTTATGCATTTATTAAAAAAAAATGCAGCAAATTGATAAAATCATAAAAGTAAATTAATTGATGGAATACATTGTTATTATATTGTAATTATACTGTTTATTTCATTTTTTCAGATTTTAATTACTGGTTTATCATCAATGGGACTAAAAGCGCAAAAAGCGCTAGTGAGCGTCGAAGATGCAGTAAAAGTTTTAAAAAAACACATAAAATATTTTATACCACCCGAAAAACAAAAGTGGTCATCAGAAGTATGGAAACTAATTTCAAAAGATTTAAATGACAAATGGAATGTTGATGCTGTTCGAACTAATGTAAATAATGATAGAAGAAACATTTTAACCATTGCTCTCAAAGAAACTGGCTTTTTTAGTGACCCACTGAGTACTGAACCTAATAATTATAAAAATGAAACAAGTATTGAAGATCGTGGTAGTCCCAGTAGTAGTGAAGATGAAGATGATGACACTAAAGATCCAGACTATTGTCATGATGGTATATTTTTTGATAGTTCTGATAATTTAGAGGAGTTCGATGTCGAAATTCGTCGAGAATCGTGGAATAATATTGTACAGCAGGTGGACGATAAAGATAAACAAGATGTGAAACTAAAAAAAAAGGCTTGGACTCATACTATAGCTTATATATTTTGGGAACAATACCGTTTACCGTGTGCGTTTATCTTTGATAACGGTAGAATATCTAAAAATGGTGAACATTACATGATTTTAAAAGCACATTGCAAAAGTAAAAAATGTGGAAACCGTTTGTTGGGGTTTATCGATCAAGCTCCTTCTGAGACAAATTCTGTATTTATTAAAATGCGATGTATCGATACAAGGCATGCAGAGTCACACGAAGATTTGCAACGACCTTTTCAAGGTGAGCAAAGAAAAGTTGAAAGTAAAAAGGTTAAAAGACACTGGGTTGATGCATGGATATAGAAGACAAGCTGCAGCGAAGTTATTGAGACCAGGTAATACTGGATGTCCTTTTACATAACCCAAATGTTTTTACATCAAGCGAAAAAAGAATTTATTGATACTGAACTAGGTATAAGTCCAAATGACAGGAAAGATATTTTTTTAGCAATCGATGGGCTGAGGAAAATTCCTATCTATAACAACTCCATTCATCAAGTATGTCAACTACCATTTATTGTTATATACGCAACTCAATCCCAAATGCATTGTTACAAAGAGTATCGCCGCCTTCATCAAAAATACTCATCAATTGCTATAGACGGAACCGGAGGAGTTGCTCGTCAAATAATAAGTGGAAGTAATAAAAGTTCGTACATTTTCCTTTATCAAATTGTGATTAATTTTGATAAATCTACACAATCGATTTACCAAATGATATCAGATAAGCATACGACAGAATATATAACATTATAGCTGAGATTGTGGATTGGGTTAGGAGCAAAACCTCCCCATGAAGCTGTCTCCGATGGTAATCGAGCTCAACTTAACATATGTCACTTGCATTCAACGAGATGTCTCTCAAGCAATATATAAATGTATGTTTTGAAAAAATTAGAAACCCTGACAAAGAAACAAATGTTAAAACCTTTATTAGATTGGATACAGCTCATTTTGTACATGCATTTACCGGTTGGAGCTGTTTTAAAAGTGTTCTACATCCTTCAATTAAAAGGTTTTATACTTATTGTTTTTGTCTGTTAATTGATTGTAAAGATTTAGACAAATTTGAGCGAATATTATTATTAATACTAATTGTTTGTAATACACCCTATGAAGACAGTATTATTAATGTCAATGGTGAAAAAATAACTCCTATAGACGCTAGAAATGAATTAGAAAATTTAATTTCAACTCGAAATATTGAAAAATTCTTTTTTAAACGTCAGCGAACAAATTGAAAAATTTGACTTGGAAGAAAAACCATTTACAAATACTCCTCCAGATTCAAATAAAGAAGACTCACCATCCATTTCGTCATGGGTAAGAGGAATTATAAAAGCAGCAAATAATCAAATTGTTGAGGGTAAAAAGATTCAAAGTTTTTATTTATCTTCATTAGTAAAACCAATCATAGATGTGGTCGTGGAATTTCCATTATGGACTAATATTTGTATTCCTTACACTGACTTAAGAGCTATTTCTAGTTATATTGAAGAGGATTTTAAGGATTTGAAGATTTCTTTAAGACATCAAGTACCGTTACCAACAGATGCTTATACATGTTTGAGAAGCTTCATCTTGATTATCTAAATGGAGGAGTAAATTTGTTCAAATTGAAGGTGACGAAATTTCTCGCTACAAATTTTAATAATCGTACAACAAATAAATCTAATCTCTTAAATTGTCAGCTAAGTGAAATAGATGGAATTGATGAAAATAGTATTGGTGATGCTGTTAAAAATACCGAAGAAAATAATGAACTATCTGGTGACAAAAGTGAAACTACCCTCAATGCTGATGAAGTTCCTTTTCATTCTAATGGAAATTCTGGTGAAAGTTGTACTAATAATAATTATAAAAACATAAACAAAGAAGATCCTAACATTTTAAACTATAATTTAAAGTAAAATAACTGAAGAAAAAAACCAAAAAGAACGTTACGAAAATTGGATGGGTAAAGGAAAAGATGATAATTTTGACAAGTTTGGTTGGATGAATTTAGAAACTATTGAGGGGGAAGAAAATATGCTGAACTCATCAGATTCGGAGCAAATTAATGATAAATATGTATACGATCAAAAAGTTCAAGACGATGGCAAAGAAGAAGTTACTGTTAACGAAATTACAGTATCTGATAACTATACTAACAATATTGACATTGATGACCCAAAAACTTATGCTATCGATAATGATAATGATGCGTTGGATAATGAAGCCCTAAAAAACGTGAAAGTAGAAAAGTTGATGATCATAATTATTCTTTCAAAACAAGTACTCCATTAAGTAGTGTGAAACAAAAAAGAACTTTAGTTGAAGCTATCGAGGAAGTTAGTCGGAAAAAAAGGAACTGTGGTAAATATTTCCAAGATAATCCAGGTATTAATGTTCATAATAATTTTGTTGTATCTGACAAAAATAAAGCTGACAAAAAAATAATAAAAAAAAATATTAAATACGTACTACAGAATGGTTTCAGATGTAAAGCTGTCAAATATAATGGTTATGACTGGTTACCGCAAAATACATGTCCCTTCGATATTATTATACAATTGTTATTTGAGAGCACTTTACAAGATATTGTTTTTTGATTTTTGTAAAAATTCGAAAAATGATATTTTTCAATTTGTAATTGACTTAAAAAAAAATGGTGTAACGGATGATATTTATCAGAAAAGATTTCAAATTCTATATCCTATTTACAAAAACACGGAAAAATCTCAACAAAAAATAAAAAAAGAAGATTGCAAAGTTGTAACTATTTCACGCATGATATTTTGTGAAGACAATGTTAATTTACTGTGGATTAAACTTTTTTGCTAATGAACCAAGTCTTATTGAGAAAAATGTTTGTCCTTCATCTGGATGTAAAAATAATAACACTAGAAATGTACCAACCTTTTCCAATAAACCACCAACTACTTACTAAACGTGGCTTCCAGTACATTAGACAGAGCATTAGATTTCCATAGTGTTCTCTATAACATGTATTGTAATTATTGTCAAGGGAATAAAAAGAATACGCCGTCAATTCCCAAATCATTATATTTATATCGAGTTAGATATTAAAACACGTTTAGAAGCAGAAGGTCGAGAGTGCAAATTACGTGACCTGCCCGAATATTTAAACTTATCGGTGACTAATGAAGACGATAGTGCTCACAATCTTCGTTACCGGTTTGTAGATCATTTTAATTTATTTTGATGTGCTTTTTCAAGTTTATAATAATTGTTTATTAAATTTTAGATTATGCGGAAGTAGCAGGATATTCTCCGGGTCATTACGTCGCTTTTGTCGAAGAATATCTGGAGCTTGGGTATGTTATAATGATCTCACTGGAGAAGGTAGAATCAAACCGAATAGTTCAAAGGTATTGCCTCATGGAGTTCTATACGTAAGATGCTAGAAGTGTACATTACTTTTTACTATTTGTAACAAAGGAAAAATCCTTATTAATTTACTTTTGTTTTCGTTGTAAAGTTATGAAGTTATTTTTTATAATTATTTATTAATTATTTTCTTTTAGTATGTTTTTCAATACTATAATTTTATTTAGCATGCCTGAAATTTGCAAAATGTTATGAAGAAGTCTTTTATATTTATAACTTAAGTTTAATAATTGAAACTGTTTAAAATCTATTGCAATATTAAATATATAAGATAGCAGAAATTCGAAGCAAAATGTTGAAAAGTATATAAACTTTATGAAATTTTAATTAATATTTTCGTTGTGTATTTTGGTATTTTTTTAAGAATCAAATAATAAACATAACTTATTTATAGAGATAACTAACGATATTCTCTCACACCTTTATGTATATTCATAATTTTAAATGTTGATTGTAGATTGTTAATAGTTATACTATTGGTATATTGATAAGTGTTAAACTAAAATTATTTTAACAATAAATTTATGCCATTTAGTTTTATATTGAAAATTCAATTTTGTATCATCCGTCAGTTTAGAAAATATTTTTTTTTTTATGATTTATGTCAAAAGTATTGACATATTTTAAAATATCATTAGGTTCAATAAAATAAAGGTGAATTACTGATATAATTATTTCATTTGTTCGATCAATTAAAAAAAAGCTTATTTTGTTTTAGTGTAATGGTATTTAGTTATTATTGATGTAGTCGTATTATTTTATAATCACATTAATATATTCTATTATACTACTAAATTGTAATACGTTATAGTGTACAGCTTAAAATAGCACTATATATATATTTGATCTTGTAGCTAATACTTATCTATTTCAGTTTTAAATGAATATTCATGATAATGTTTTCTTAATTGAAAATTGCAATGCTGAGTACAGACATGAAGTGGTATTACTTCATTGCAACGTTCTGTCAAGTCTGTTTAACAACACGATACATTTATCCTAGATTTAATTATAGAGACGTAAATATATAAATGAACAATTAACAAAATTATGTTTATTCAGTGTTAACTAATTTTGTTGATGACACAATAAAAGTTGAGAGAGTACAACTAGGTGAGCTCATCAAACATGCTTGATCGATATAGAAAAGTCATGAATCGAAAGTAAAAATTATATATAAGTGCACTTTTTTATCGTTTCAATATTGCATATGACATCAGTAAATTTAGCCAGATATAGTTAATAGGAATCACAGCCATTATGATGTAAGTAATGGCGGTGATTTTTAATCGTTACTAATAAGGTTTTGATCAATCTTATTATTTAATTTAGAATATTTTCATGCCTGAGGGTCAATTGTAACTAGTGGATCTTTAATTCAAGTCCATAGATGGACATACTCCAGCACGTCGATGAAAATAATAACTTATTATTTAATATTGTGTAAATTTATTTCATATTTTGAATTTGCGTTTATTAAATACCCAATGTTTTTAGATTTTTCGAATGGATTATTAATAGTAATCGGTATCGCAGGTAATGAATGATAAATAGATTAATTGTAAAAGTAAAAAAAAAATCGAGTTTACGAAGAACACTCGCTTACTTTCAGTATCGTTATCCATAAGTTATTCTAATCATAAAATTTCTAACTTTTAAATCACAAATTAATTTTTTACTATGCTCATGTAGGATATTGTTGTTTTTTACATTTTAATAGATTTTTTTTAAGTTTCATCGAAAAAATTTTGTAAAAGATAATTGAATTTACTTATCAACATGAATTGTCGCTAATACTTGGTTGATAATTCGTAAGCGAAATAAAAATGGGTATATTTATTTGAAAAATAAATAAAAATGGGTACATTTTTATGAAAACAATTGTACCGAAATATTTTTATAACCAATTTATCAAGATCAGTTAAATAAAATAATTAATTATTTTTATGAACATAAAACAAAAAAGCATAAGTAAAAAATCATCAGGTATTTTTATTATCAAAAATATTTTAAGTTATCAATAACTGAATGTCAACTTGAATATCAATAAAAATTGTTTTGGTAGAAAATATTTATATTAATTGCATCAAGTAATGTGATTAGTATTGTTTATAATATATGTATCCTGAATTATAAATTACGGAATTAGGGCAGTTTTTAGGCGTTTCATTCATAAACGAATGATGGTTAAATCTCCAGAGCAACTCATTAGTATTGTATGATACTTATCTCTCAGGTATGAATTCATATATATGAACATATATATGTTTCAAGACTTCAAAGTTTAGTGAAATCTTCAACTAATTTAATTTAGATTCATCGAATCCTATATATATATAGGTTCCAATTAAGTGGCAAAGCTACTATCATAATAATGTTCATCGTCCGATTATCATCCACATTTATCTGTCAGATTCAAATTTAAAAAGCAACCGAGCGTTTAAGAATTAACACGTATCTCAGATATTTTCAGGTCAACTCATGATAGTAAAAGTTGTAAATAAAACTTTCAACAACAATAAAAAATTAAATATTATTATTACCATATCTCATAGCTATTTATCTACATTAATTGAATGAATTTGCAGGTTCCACTAACAGCGGATTGACTTTTTATAGATATTATTTATATAGTGAAAAAGCTTCTAGTTCTTGGACAGTTTTAAAATCGTCTTTTCTTTTCGTAACATCATTATTTATTTACAATAAGTACTTCAATTATCGCCATTAAATTACAATAGGTTTTACACTGGTTAGTACTTATAATTATAATTACTGCTTTATTTAAATTTAATCAGTTTTCATTATTAGCAATGATTTTCCTGAATAAAAATAGTGAGGTTAGGAGTTGAAAAAAAAAAAAAAAACAACTAAAAATTAAAGTACCGTTCCAACAAATTTTTCCTAAAAAATAAACACATTTTAAAAATACAATGAAAGTTATAATTCATAAAAAATTAATCTATAATATTTATATCATTTGAAAAGTGGTAAAGAATTTTACCCCGTAAACGATTGATTTATTGTAGCACTACAGTACGTATTATTTTAAAAGATTAAAAATCTTTTAAAAATACTACGGCTCTGTACATTGTTTATTTACTTCAGTTGTAGTTAAGCTCTAAGTAACTCAAGTATCAGTTTACTAGTTGTTATAATTAAAAATTTATTAATCACTATTAACTACCCTTATCACTGTTGATCAGTGTAAGACATTATTTATAGTTATAAAGACATTATTGTTTATAGTTTATTATTTATAGTATTTATAGTTACACCCTTGTGAAAATTTTTCGGACTTTCTCTAAAAACCTTAAGAACTCTGAGAAAGTCTTTAGAAGTTTTTGGAAGTCTTTTCCGAAAAAGTCGAAAAATTTCCACAAGGGCATATATAACTAAATACTTTTGCAACTAGAAAAAAAATGCACATAAACATGTCCGGTAAATAAAAGGCATATTTTTTAGGTTATTAACGTAGAGAAACTATGTAATTACTCTAGATTAAAAATAATTTAACAGTAGTTATTCAAGTAATTATTTTTCTGGTGGGATATATTTAATGCTTTATGAAAAAAAAATAAAAAAAAAAAAAAAATTTGATATTTTATCCTTTTAATACATATGTAATACATATCAATGGATAATAAAATTATGTATTAATTAGACAATCAATCTCATGACCACTTTTTTTTCCTCTTTTGCTAATTGTTTACCCAGCTGGCTTCTATGTTAACCCGTACTGCCAATGGTTGATCATGACTTCTTAATACCCGGGTAAAAAAATTTATATATAATTATATATACTTATATGTTATTATATATTACTTATATATAATTATATATTACTTACATATAATAATATATGATTATATGTAATTATATATAATTATATATAATAATATATAATTGGATGCAGTATTTTTTAATAATTATATATTATCATATATAATTATATATAATTGCATATAATTATATATAATTAGATGCAGCATTTTTTAATAATTATATATTATCATATATAATTACATATAATTATATATAATTGCATATAATTATATATGATTATATATAATAATATATAATTAGATGCAGCATTTTTTAATAATCATATATAATTACATATAATTATATATGATTGCATATAATTATATATGATTATATATAATAGTATATAATTAGATGTAACATTTTTCCAATAATTATATATAATCATATATAATTCCATATAATTTTATATAATTAGATATAATCATATCTAATTTTAAATAATAATTCTATAGAATTGTACAAAAGTTACAAACATTATTATATACAATTATATATAATGATATGTAAACTGATAAAAGGATTTATTAACTATTAGAAATTTAATTTGTTTGAAGACAATTTTTAATTTATTAAATTTTAATAAATGTTTTTAACATTCAATAAATATTTATTTGAGAGGAAAGTACATTTATTAATATTTAATAAGTATTTATTAATAGTTAACAAATATTTGTTAACTGTTAACAATTATTTATTAACATTTAATGAATCGTATTTAATAAATAATTTATTAACTGTTAATAAATATTAATTAAATCCTATGATGTTAAAAATCATTTATTAATAGTTAATAAAGCTTATTAAATATAAGCAAATCCTTCTATCAGTGCAACTATACGGAAATCATATATAATTATATATGAATCATATACAATTGTATTTAATTTTTTTATCTCAGAGTCTGCTACTCCAATCATTAATAATCTATTGATCTATAGTATTTTTTGTAGATGAAATAATAAGAACTGCATTAATTTAGTTAACTTATAAAAATTGATTATGTTTACGATTTGCATTAGTTGTAGTTACTTCAAAGTCTGCTCTACAAGTAAGTTTCAAGTAGGTAAACGGGTAGCGCGTCAGTCTTTGAAGCGCCAGGTCCCCGGTTCGATCCCCGCGCTCGCCGAATTTTTTTTTATTTTTCTAGAAATAATTATATATGATTCTATATAATTATATCTAATTATATATGATTCTATATAATTATATATAATTATATAGGGCCATTTTATATATAAGTTATGTATAATTATATATAATTATATATAATCTTTTTACCTGAGCTACGATTGCAGTTTTATGTTTCTCCCTAAACGAAGAAGAATTTTGTGAAAACGCTCTGCTCCGTAATAGATTTTTTATTATCTATTTCAAGTAGTGTTTTTCGAAATTCTCATTTCTTTAAAAAGAAAAACATAAAACTGCAATACAGTAAAAGCTCTTAAAAGTTACCCAGGTTGTCTTTCTTGCTCTTATTAGTGTTTTATGTGAAATTGAGACAGAACTACGGTAACTTTTAACAGCTTTCACTGTACCTTTATAATCATCAGTGCAACAAGGATAGTATGGTTTCTTGCAGTGAGTGCGACGTGAGAAAAAGAGGGGATCAGCTGTTAAGCATTGTTAAACAGCATTTATTTTATTGATAATATGTCTGAGATCTTTTTAAACATGATTATTAAAAATTGTTATTTATCAAACATAAAAAATCATCTTATTTTTATCCCTTAATATTTCTTGTCTGTTGTGATATCATATCACGGTTTAGCTGAACCGCGACTGGCGCCGCCTCGCGAGCACTGACGATACCCCTTTGATAGCGCAAAATTTAACATTAGATTTATTTATATTAATAAGAAAAACTTTGGAAAACCCCACAACCTAAGTCTAGACTTTTAGCCATTTGTAAAAAAAGGTTATTGTTAAAATGTATTTTTACTCTCTGAAAATTTATCACAATAGACTAGTAATAATAAGATAGTCAAGAGGACTAAGCCATAAATATATAAATTTACTACCTAATTGCTCTCGACCTAAGTAATTATAGAAATTAGAAAATATATTTTAATCTCTTGAGAAAAATAAAATGTTGTATAAAAAATGCGAGAAGGTAGTCTGAGCCGACTAGTGACCCTCATTTATGACGAGTCTAGTCCAACCACTCAGGCCGGTAAATTCCCAGGGGTGATGAAACTTCGGACAACTCTGCTAGCGAGCCCAGGTAGTTCAACAACGGTCGGAAAGGACGAGTACCTGAGTAGGAGCATAGGTAGGACCCAGTAGGAAGGAGAGGGACCAATCAACGTTGCCAAAAGGCCAGTACAGCGGAATACTCGGATGGTAGGGAGAGTCGGCCCCGCCACTTCCAGTGCTATGAGTCGGACTTAGACATATTTGAAAAACAGCAGAATAGTATTCGAGCTCAGACCTATCACCTCGTTTCTAATTTTGTGTAAAGCCTTTGAATATATATATTTCAATTTATATAACTTAATTCCGTTCAAATATTTATTTAATTTATATTCACACATTATCATCTTCCTCATCCAATAAATTCCCGTTGATAAAGTTGAATATTTCAATATTCCCGGGCGAATCAAAGACCACGTCGGTAACTTTAAAGTTAAACAAAGATTTCCATCGTTGTCCACCAGGAGGAGGACATAACACTGTACTGCTGTGCCGTGTCTTCATTTACTTCTATAAATGTAATTCTATTTTGTTGATAACCAACTATTGTCACACATATTTTTTATGATCTTGAAATTACCGAAAATCTAACAATTTTTTAAATTAATTTTTTATTAAAAAAATTAAGGAAAACAAAAAATTAACAAACCAACAAAAAAAAATAAATTGTCGATAACTCCACACGGCGTTAATATACGATTTTTACAAACATGCAGCGTGAAAATTTGTTTCTTGTTTAGTGTAGATGTAAGATAATTTTTATACATTGAATAATTTTTCATCATAGGTGTAATAATTTTATTTATCTTAACATACCGATAATAATAATATTTATCATTATGTTATTTGAATTAAATTGCGCTTAAGTATTTTACAGGTAGCAGCGGTGTAGTATGGCGAGTTCGGTTGACGCATGCGCAATACCAATTTTAAATATACCTATAAATTTTTTAGAAAAAAATGAATTAAAAATATAAAAACGATCGAACAAATAATTTAATTGATCGAACAAACAATAAAAAATGTCAAGCTATCAGAAAAAAAAAAAAAATTTATAATTTAAGGTATAAAATGCCAACTTCAGAAAAAAATTTTTTTAATTTTTTATAAATAAACAATAATCGAACAAATAAAAATTCTAACGAACATTAAAGAACAAACAACGAACAAACGATTTGTTTATATAAAGTTAATAAAAATTGATTTTTGGTTGCCAACTTCAGGGAGCTATAAATTCAAACTAAACTTTAACGCGCTTATGTTTTTCATGCATACTTATTAGTTAATTTATTGTTAACAAATTTTCATAATTCATAATTGAAAAATAAAACAATAATTAAAAAATACTAGCATTCCTGCCATGAGACATTAGAATGTTATGGTTTTGTGACTAAACATTTTTAATTAATTTATTTATTTACACTGTCTGCAAAAAGTTAAACACGGTTAAGGTTATATTGTGCAAATGAAAATGTAAACAACCGAAATAAAGCGTTGCCAAATCACGAACAGGTTACTAACAGCTGATTTACAACAGTCAAATTAATTTTTGTATTTAACTATTTTTTTTTAATTTTCAAAATTTCAACGATTAATGCCTCATATACTATTTATTTTTTAATTTTAGGAATTTTTATGGGTTTTGTATTTTAATTTATTGAAAATTTACTACTACAGTTGTTATGACTCAACTGGAGCGAAAGGACTTCCTTAAGGTGCAATTTCATGCTGACGCTTGACGCTGATTCTTACGAACTAAACAATGTTTAGTTTTGACTGACGCTGCATTAATTTAAGATGGCGCTCCAGTCGAAACTATATTCAATTTAAGCTCATTTGACGCTCTAAGCCAGCGTCAAGCGTCAGCATGAAATTGCACCTTAAGACTTTGATTAGCTGACTTTTTTGATGAAAGCAAACCCAAACAATTTTAGCTCTTTTAAGTATTGACTGTTGTTACTAAATAAAATTTAGTTAGAAGAAAATATGAATAATTTTAAAAAATCCACATGTAAAGTTGTTTGATAGTTAATTCTAAAGATTTTATAATAAAAAAAATCTTAACATTTTTTGTAATTAAAAAAATGTTTAATTCAAAATTTGTACCTTTCCCGCGAAAATTAAATGTTCCTAAAATTGTAATATTAATAAATTAATCTTTATTTTTCGTACAATATCTAGTTGCATTAATAAAATTTTATATAAATAAGCCGCATATACTCTTTGGTTAAGATTAATAAACTAAATTATCAATCAAAATCTTTATATTTCATATAATCGTAGAAAAAAACTTGATAATTTTTGTAACTCAAAAAATTGATCATTTAATTTCAATACTGTTTTGTTGGAAATTAAAAGTGAATAAATAACAAAATAATTGCAGACAAGATACTTTAGTTCATTAACATTTGTGAGAGTCTCTAAGATTTTAGTTTACTTCATCTATTCTACAGTACCAACTTTAATATTACGTTGGCTGCATTTTTCTTTTCATGGAAAACTATTTTCATTAAGCTATACTTTACGTAAAAATAATTCCAACGCACCCCGGCATGTGTAAATGCAGGATGTGAAATATCTTTGGGTGCGTTTGCGTTGGATGCATTAAGCGCTTACAGCACCACACCTATAACACGTTATACAGCGACATATATATATTTATAATATACACACGTGCTCACAGCGCATAAGCTTCCGTCGCGTATCCACCTTTTTTTTTTTAACTATAGTTTCATACTTTTCTATCATCGGGAGGTTATGTTCCCCATAAGAAAAAAGTTAAAATCTAAAAATCTGGGTCGCTATAGTTTGTGCCAGTGAATTTTATGAATTTTAAATAGAATTCATATTTATCACTAACTAGAATTAGTTAATATTGATAATATAAGATGTAACGTATTATTATAAAGTATTCTTGAAGGAAAAAAAGGTCTGTAAAATTAATAAAATTATGCAACCTCAAAAAACCGTTCTGCTTACGGTATATACACACTCGGTAGTCTGGCGCTCCGTTTGAACGGGACTCTGGCGCCAGATTCTACCGAATCTGGTGGAACCATTAAAAATTTTCAAAAGAAAATGCTGATGTATGGTTCAAAGGGCCCCTTCTTTCTACTATTAGCGAATAATGTATGTTGGTGAAGATTATAACTTAATTCACGATCACTGTACAGAATTTCAGTTTGTTTTACAAATTCTGTTAATAGTTCGTTTGCTTTTATTATATCTTGTTTTGTAATTTGACCTTGGAGTAACATATATAATCCTTTAACAAAAAGCAGTCAATGTTCCAAATATTTTTGTGGTAGACGATTTTCCAAGACTGGAAGTGAGTAAAATAAGATAAAAATAATAGTATTCTTGAGGTTTTATACAATTTCAAGTCTGATAAGCTTTTTGGCATTCTGTTGATGAAATGTGGTGGTCGAATTTCCAATAAATCGTTATCAATTGCTCCACAACAATTTTTTCAAATTCCAAGGGCCTTTTTTATTAACATAGATCTTAGTAAATTGCCGTCCTACACCAAGTAACGCCGAGTGCATATATTCTGGTAGCAAACAGGTTCCGAGATCGATAAGAGGTAACTTAGAAACAACAGTAGTAGCTAAACAGGGAGGGTTTGGCCCCCCGATAAAACAGATTCCTGCAGTACCGACAGTGTGGGTTTCTGCCTTACCGACGGTTGTTGGCGGAGTTTCTGCGATATCGATGGTTGGTTTTTGTGCTCTACTTACCGACTGTTGGGGGGATTATCATCGATTTGTTGATCGATTTTTATCGACTGTTAGGGATTATCATCCATTTGGTAATCGATTTTTACCGACTGTTGGGGGGTTATAATCGATTTGTTGATCGATTGTTTGAGGTCAAAATGCTACCACCCCAACAGCAAAGCTGATACCTTTGCCGTGTATCAGCTTTGGTGTTAATGTAACATGCACTTACTTGATGTGATGATGAATTTTGTATATATTCAAATGACTTGTAGTATAAGTATATGCGAGAACGTTTGATACTTACGCCGCTCTGGTGGGATGAAATGGAGGTGTAGGTATTGAAGTTTATTTATCGATTGGTGGTGTCAACTGGTGATCTATGTTATCGACTGCAGGGTGATGTTAACAGTCGGTTCGATACCGAATGATGTTCTGTTTTATCGACGTGGGGGTAAGAGTTTTTTGAATTTTAACGTTTTTTAGCCCCTCCTCTCTCGATTACATCATGTTTTTACGTCATCCGACAAGTTTGAACCTGTTTTTTCGCGTAGTCATCGTGAATTTTAACGGTTTTTAACCCCCACCTCTCTCGATTACGTCATGTTTTTACGTCATCCGACAAGTTTAAACTTGTTTTTGGCGTTGTCGTCGTCGTTGGGAGGGGATCGTTGGTGGGGAGTTATACTTACTTGCCTCCAAATTTCAGTCCTCTGCCTGCAGTTACTTCAATCAGTCGTTCAGTTTAAAAAATTTGTGTCTTTTGTTAAAAATATTTAAAATTGTGTACTCTACAGAAAATCAAGTAAGTCATTTATTTCATTATTCTATTTTATAACTAATTTCTACTATTATTATTAACTATTTTCTATCTATTTCTTAGCTTAATAATTCAAAAATGGATTTGAGTGCTATCAATAAAATCAACAACTTACCGAACTTTTTACCAACTAAAAAGTTTGAAGAACTGCAACTGAACAAGATTTATCAAATCACGGAAATTAAGAAAGTCAACACAAAATATGGACCAAAAATTTTGGGAATTGTGGAAAACGAGTTTTCAATCTTCTTCCCGAATCGAACCAATCGGATGCTCATTGATAATGAAGAGCAGCTAACATCACTGATCGATTTGGCCTCAGCAGGAGAACTTCACTTGAATTATTTCGGAACAGCTTATCACAAGTTTGAATTTCTTATCAAACCTTCATAATCAAGAATAAATTATAAATTACTTTAATTAAATTTATGTTAAAAATGTACTTATATATGTTTTTAAAAATTATACTTTAAAATAAAAAAATATATATATATATACATGAAAAATTAACAGAAAAAAAATTTTTTTCGTTTATTTATAATTTCCATTTTTTTTATTTTTATTATTATTACAAAAAACATAACATTAATTTTTTAATTACTTAAAATTTAATTACTTAAAAATTTAATTTACAATAATCTTGGTCTTTTAATAGTTTTTTCAATATTGGCAACTTTTGTGAACTTGGTATTTCATAACCCCATGGTAATGTGTCTGTACTATTTTTGAGAAGTTGACGTTTGTCATCTTCCCAACTTAAAGCTAATTTCATTTGAAGAAGTGTATTTACTTCATGATTTCTACTTTTTATAACATATTCATCTTTTTTTACTCTTATATTATCGAATAGACATAGTTTATAATCATCAAACGTTATAGTTCGCAAAGTCGATTTTTTGACACCTTTTGCTCGCATTTTAACCGTATCATCTTTAATTTCTTCATCAGACTCATATGCTTGAATTTGATCTTCGCCAGATTTATATATTTGAAAAGCGTAAAGTTTTGCTCTTAATCCAACAAATTCCGACATAATTTTACCATTATTTTCGTCTTTCATTAATCCTAAGACTTTTTTATTTACTAACGGAATATTGTAAATATTATTTGGTGGATAGTCAGAGGTATCAAACTTTGCAATATCACGTTTGATGATTTCATATATATTAGGTACAGTAAAGTGATAAATTAGACTATCTGTATCTGTATACATTAATTTAGAATCGTCATTTTTAAAATTTTTCTTTACATAATTATAATGAAAGTCGTATATATAAGTTTTTGACATATCTAAAATACAAAAACCAGCATAGATTGGTTTATTAAAATTAACTTCAGCACATTTCATTTCAATAATAATCATATTTTCATCAAAAACTGTAAGACTATGGAAATTTGGTTTACAAATCATATCAGAAGCACCATATCTACCAGACCATCTTGTAACTATTCTAACATCTTTATATTTTCTAACATTTTCCATAGTCTTACCAAAAACTGCATTATTCATTAATTTATAAAAATCTTTTTCAAATTCATTTTTTGCAGCCTTTCTACAATCAGTATTTTTATCTATATACGGTTTTAACCATGGTGACTCTCTAAACTTTAAAATTCGGTGTACTTTTGTTAATTTTAATCCCAAGTCTAAACATTGTTTTAAATTTCTATAGTGTATTACATACTCTTTTTTATCATACAAAGTAGTTGCTAATTTTGTATGTTTGCTGTCTGGAGGTAAAAAGTGTTCAGGACATAAAGGTAAATCTTTATGTAGATCATATAATTCCTCCGGATATTTTAGATCAACTTCAAGTATATAGCCAAAACCATCGGTATTATCTAAAAATTTATTAATTTCCTGATTTATATCGAAATTTAATTCAACCCATTCAAATGAGCCTGTTGGTAAAGGCATACTCATAGATGCACCATACAAATTATTAACATCAAAATACATTAAATAGGATTCTGGTTTATTTGAATCAAAATTATCACCCATATATCTATTATTTGCTAATGCATATCTATTTGTACACTGAGAAACACCACCTCTGACACCTTTTTCAATGAATAGCATCATTTCCGAATCAGTTAATAATTCCAACTCAACACCAGTATACTTTAACATTGCATCAAAAGCTAACCCCGGTACTGTATAATAGTGTAAAGGATCTAAGCGATAAGTTTTTAAACAATTACTTCTAAAGTTTTCAAATATATCAGCTAATAAAAGAACATCAGTTTTAAGATACAAATCAGAATACTCTCCTAATGTTTTTATATTAAATTCTTTCCAGATTAATTGAGCGAATGCGTAATTTTTTTTGGTTACATTACTGTTGGATAATTTCGAATAAAAATGCTTCCTCTCAGGTAATTTTGTATCATTGAGTTTATCTATCGATGTTATATATTCATACGGGAATACTCCCTTTCTAATGACTAATCTAAATTTTTCAAGATCATTATAATGAAGTTTTGTTATCTTTTTATCATCTTCTTTTAAGTTCGATGCTAATTTGTCTAGACTAGAGGCCATAAATTTAAATGAGTCTATGAATCTTAGATTAACGCATGTTTTTTCAACATACTTAGTAAAAGAAATGTAACGATCTTTGTTGATTGGTAATAATTCAAGTGTACCTTTGAAATTTTTAACTAAAGATTTTATTATAAAATGAGAGTCATAACCAGACATATTATGAAAAACTACCGGTATTGTATGTGATTTTTTATAATTTAAATTACACGATAAATGAGCAGGTCCTCTGTAATATCCCGTAAAGTGATTATGATCGTAACATTTGTCTTGAGAATTTATAATTTTTTTTTCGCAAATATAACAAATATTTGCCTGTTTATGTTCTTCTAATTGTTGTTTAGTTAAAGGTTTCATAGGTATTGGATTTTTTAAATATAAATCTACTTCAATTGCAAAATTTTTAAGTTTACCCACAAACCAGTCAATGCAATTTTCTGAACGATTAATTTCAAATCTCGATAATTTATTATTATAATTACAAAAGCGGTAAAATGCAATGCTATGAGGAATATGAATATCTGTATCATCATCGGTAGGTGTTAGTGTACATTCTAGATCTGCATAAATAACAAATGGTACAGTATCCTGTCTTTGAAAATTTTTAAATTTTAAAATTTTATTTTCCTTTGTTGGAAATACCATGTGAACTTTATTAATTTTAAAACAATCTTCTTTATGACGTTCAAAAGATTCTCTTATTTTAAAATGATTTAAGCACCGATCACAGAAGAAATGTTGATTGCGTGATTTTGTTACACTACTTGCTACTAAAGCTGATAAATTATTAATTAATGCAAAATGATAAATCGGTTTATAATCATCATAATCATCGCTCTTCATATTTAAATTTATATTAGTTTGTATTATTAAAAGATGAATAGTTTTTACATTAGAATTTATAGATTTACTTAAATATACCGGAATTATTACACATTCATCAGATTTTTTATCAGATTTTTCACCAGAAAAAAAATCAGATTCTAAACCGTATACATTAATAGATAAATTGTTCATTTTTTCAAATTTCGCAATATCTTTAATTTGAATTGGAAAATTAATTCCATCGTATTCAAGTACCTCACTAAAATGTGGATAAGAAGTAGTCCTCTCTCTGTGACTCGTCCTTGGAGGGTGAATAGCAGCTACAACACACCATAGGAAGCAGTATTCATCAAAGTTTTCAATGTTCAGAACTGCACGTCGGTTGATTATCTTCTGGGGCATCCTCACATAAGTTGAGATTCCAGCATGAAGGGGTTGATATTTTGACATCGTTATTACTAAATTTGAGATTTCTGATAAACGCCATCCGGATTTTTCTTGACAGAATTCTTCGATTTTTCTTATCAAGGCATTGGTTACGTGATCTCTGTACCAATCAGCAATGTCTGTAGATGCTAATATTTCACGATTTTGTGTAACAAAAGATTTCACTTCTTCTCGGTTGGTGGTTGGAATCTCAAATTTGCCAAAAAATTCAACGTTGATTTTTAAACTATTCACTTTATTTAACATTTCTTGAACTTTTGCACAAACAAGATTCTCAGAAAAAGTCAAAAATTCTCCGATATTTTTATGAGTACGGTTAATAACTGAACCAGTCTTAATGTTGTTTGAAAAGGCATTTCCAAGATCTTGCCATTTAATAGAATTATTCTGTTGATTTAAATCACCACCTGCAACTTGACCACTCAATAACAAAAACTGTTCACTATACCAATGCAGAAGGGTAATCTGTGTTTTAACACTGCGTTTCACATACACACTCGTCTGAGGATCTGATAAGATAGTATCAAAATAGTTAATAGTATCTTGACAAACATTAAAACACCGTTCACATTGTTCAACACTCACTTGGTTAGATTTTAAATCGTTATAAGATTCGGACACTATATCCACCAGGCTGTGAATAGCTTCTAATATTTGTTGAGACATATTCGCAAAAACTAATTTGCAAAAAAAAAAAAAAAAAAAAAAAAAAACAACAACTTAATGCTAGTATAAATCACTAACAATTGTTAATAATTTGCAAAAAAATTTTGCAAAAAATTTGCAAAAAAAAAATTCGCAAAATTAATTTAATGCTTGTATAAATCACTAACAGTTGTTAAATCAAACTTTTTAAATCATATGATATACGCTAGATGTGAGATTCAATTTCTTTTTGACTGAGATATGCAAAGTGCGAGATTCAAACTCCTTCTGTAAGTCAAGGAAGTAATCTCAGAATATTTATATAAAAAATTAATGCATCCAAGAAATACATATATATTCATACATGTATATGTGAGTCAAATAATAGTAAGACCACCTATGATTAATAAGAAACGTTACAGAACACGTGATGACAGATTTACAATGTCTAAAATTTTTCTTATGCTCTAAGTATCGAGTGTCAATATGACCGTTGGTACCACGTAATCATTCTAAAATAAACAGATGCTGAAATATAAGAATCTATACGATTGATAAAATAATTTATTTAATCAAACCGAGATTTGCAGTTCTAAGAATGCTAATAAAATTTTTGTAAGAAAAAGTCATTTAACAATAACACTGTAGATAAAAAAATAACCGTTGGTTAGCTATTTTTTTTTAAATTATTAAACGATCATGATTATTGTAAACTCAATTTTAACTAATTAATCTTATGTTTTTGTAATAATAATAATAATAATAATAATAATAATAATAATGATAATAATAATAATAATAATAATAATAATAATAATAATAATAATAATAATAATAATAATAATAATAATGCGGTGCTTGCTACGTGGCCTCCAAGCGGCGCATCGCGGGAAACGCAGACCATAACACCAGGTCTGTAGGCGAACGACGTAACAGGTGCAGTGGGCCAACTACCCACTGCATTGAAACTCTGAGTTACAACAAGACATAATCTCAGAAGTGCTCCCCACAACCGGTCCTTTTCGGATGAGGACCATTTATCAGGTGGGAGGAGCACACCGGACCCGATAAATGATGATGACACTGGCGCTTTAAGGACTAACTTTAAGTGGACGGAGGAACTGCGAGTCGATCTCTTGGCGTGTTACCAGCGCAGCGATCCGGGGATGATCGGTTACATAGCCCGGATGCACACTCTTTGGAGTGACATGCATCCAGAGCTAGCACATTTTACGCCGAAACACCTGCGTAACTATGCCGCTCATCTCCGGCGTAACAGACGATCGCTTGTGCCGGATAGAAGGCAGTCTAATAGACTTTCCTTTCCGGCGCAATTACACCAAGAGCGACGCCGTTCCTCCTTGGATAACAACAATCCCTTTATAGGACGGCAAGTAAGTATATCTAAAAAGATAACTTACTCCCAACAACAACTTGACAAGGTCAATGAAGATCTCCTTACACAGATCCAGGAGGATTCCACTCTGCTCGCTGTGAACCAGGTTGTGTATGGTGCAGCAGTTTCGGCTTTTCCGAGAGAGAGACATCGTCTCTCAATCGAGGCAAGGTTGAGACAGCGCATCGCACAACTTGGCGACAAAATTGACAGATCCCGGAAACATGTCTCTCGCATCCAATGTGTGATTGAGTTCGAAACAACCCAACGAGCATACACGCCCCGAGTACGTCGCATTGCTGCTGAACTTCGGTGGCGTCATCACACATTGAATAAAAGTACTCTTCTTGTCATCAAAGAAGAGTCGCTTAATAAATTGCGAGCTCTAGTGACTGCCAAAAAGTCACTAGAGAAAAGGCTGAAACGGCTGGTCGACAATTCGTTGTTTCGATCTAGCCCTTCACGCTTTCTGACACCAAAGAATGTTGTTACCGGGAATTATCCAGCACCTGAGCGGGTGGAAGCCTTTTGGACTGAGTTGTATGGAGATCAACCAAACGTGAACGCCAACACTCCAGCTCTGCATGACTTCAAAGCATTTTGTCGGAAACACCGTCGACAGAATGCTGATGAAGAGAGCCCTGCAGTCAGTGTAAATGAAGTTCGTTTAGCTCTAGATGGCAGCAGAAATTGGGCTGCCCCGGGACCAGATGGCATTAATGTCTTCTGGTGGAAGAAGTTTACTTCTACCCACCTCCATTTGGCCCGTATATTTACATCCTACATCAGAGCTGACGAACCGATTCCAGACTGGCTCGTAGAAGGGCGAACCGTACTGATACCCAAAAAGGTGACTTGTCTGACCCAAAAAATTACAGGCCTATCACCTGCCTGAATGCGGTTTATAAAATTTTTACAAAAATTTTGAATAACCGTATCTTGCAGGAGATAGGACCTATATGGCAACAGATATATGAACAGCGTGGCAACAAAAGAGGCCTGTCAGGTTGCAAAGAGAACCTGATAGTTGATCGATGTGTCATACAAGATGCGATCTACTATCAACGCAACCTGTCAATGGCCTGGATTGACTATCGCAAGGCATTTGACTCAACTCCTCATGAGTTGATTTTATACCTCCTCAAATGCCTGGGGGTCAATCCCGAAACGGTGGAATGCATTCGGCGTACAATGCAGCTCTGGCGAACGCGTTTCCATATAGGAAATGGAAACGCACTGCACGTAACCGGAGTTGTAGAGTACAAACGAGGGGTCTTCCAAGGCGATTCCTTGAGCCCTCTGCTGTTTTGCATCTCACTGCTGCCTATATCTGTTGCTCTCCGTAAAACCCATGGGTACTCTGTGGGGCCTCCGGGTGATCGAAAATACTCGATCACCCATCTGCTTTTACATAGATGATCTGAAGCTATATAGTGCTAATGAAGATCATCTACAGGCAGCCCTGAACATCGTAGCAGAGTACACACGAGATGTCGGAATGTCTTTTGGGTTGGACAAGTGTGCGGTCATACATCTGGCGAGGGGTAAGTGCTCTGATACGGGTGATGATGTCGAGTTAGTAGATGGGAGCATCTTAAGACAATTAGGCGCCGGAGAGTTGTATAGATACCTAGGAATGGAAGAGCACCGCATGCATGCGGTCTCTGAAGTCCGAGCAACTCTCCGTAGTGAGTATGTTAGGAGACTCCGGAAAATTTGGTCCTCCGAACTTTCCGGCAAAAATAAAGTCTCCGCCACTAACATGCTCGCTGTCCCAGTCTTACTATACTCTTTCGGTGTCCTGAAATGGGCCCGAAAGGATTTACGAGATCTCGACATCAAAACCCGTAAGGTTATCAATATGAATCGGAGCATGCACCCCAATTCATCAGTCGCCAGATTATACCTCTCCCGGTCCATCGGTGGGAGAGGTCTGCAGAGTTTGGAGCGGCTGCATGATCGTTTGGTCCTGGGCTTAACATTCGAGGTTGTCAATTTCACTGCAGACGAGGATGACTTCCTTATGCAAATCGTACATAAACATGAAAATGCGCATAAGGGGTCGTTCTTGTATAAGGCAGCTATATATGCAGCAAGAACCCTTGGTCTTGGAGAGATAAACGCTCTTATGGAACTCCGAAAGGAAGAATTTAAGAGCGTCATCAGGAACGCCGAGGAAAAACAACTCCTAGGCGAACTGATGGACAAGTCCATGCACAGCGTGTACTTCAAACACGTGCGTGATCATGGCTTGTCCACCCAGCTGACCTTTTCCTTCTTAAAGTCAGCTGGCCTGATGTCCGAGACTGAAGGGTTCATATTTGCCTGCCAAGATGGTGTCATTAACACTCTAGAATACCGTAGCAAGGTGCTCCAGGTGCAGCTTCTGGACACGTCATGTAGGATGTGTAAACAACACCCGGAGACGCTCATGCACCTTTTGTCGGCATGTCCTGTGCTGGCGAGAGGTGCATATATCCAGCGTCACAACGCTGCCCTGAGAGTACTGTACTACTATCTTCGTCATTACTACGGTATTGATATGACACCAGTGCTGCCTTATCTACCAGGAGATATTCCCCAGGTTGTTGAGAATGACAGTTGCAAAATTTACTGGAACATGCCATTTGCAACAACCCGGCGGATCGATCACAACAAACCTGATATTGTGCTCTTCGACAAGGCCACTCGTGACATTTATGTCATTGAGTTCTCGGCCCCGGCTGAACACAACATCTCAGCCAAAGAAGAGCACAAAAGAAAAATATATCAGGATCTCCTATTTGAAATTGGCAAACTTTACCCAGGTTACCGTGTCAAACTAGTCGTCCTAATCGTTGGCGTCCTTGGAGGGATGAAACAGTCTTTTGTATCCTCACTTGCCAAAGTTCCAGCTTGCACGTCAAAATCTGAGTTCTTGGCTGTCAGGATGCAGAAGGCTGTAATATTAGGTTCCCTCCGTCTACTTAGGGAAATGACTTTGGCCTGCTGTGGCCGCTAACCGCCTTGTTGTGCGGAGTGGTCCAGCAGTAATGGATGGAGCTCAGGCTGGGCCCTCGGAGAGTCGGACTTCGGGGACAACCCCCCTGAGCATTTAATAATAATAATAATAATAATAATAATAATAATAATAATAATAATAATAATAATAATAATAATAAATGGAAATAATAATAGGGATGAAATAAATAAATAAAAATTTATTATTATTTAATTTATTATCACAAAAATATTTCGAATAGTGCTTTCGACAGTCGGAGTAATTTCTAAAAAAAAAATTTTTTTTATTATTAAAAAAACAAAAGTTTGTTCAGATCTTAGTTAAATAATTTGTTTTTTAAAAAATATTTTTTTCAAGTTTTTATGTGTATAGAACTATAATACATAAGGCCCACTGTTTTACGTCTGACCGATCGTAAAATTTTCCATCTCACTCGAATTTCTCTTTAACATAGGCATGTGTTGAAAAACTTAAATTTAATAGATCATATTTTCATTTTTACTCAAGACGTTTCAAGTGAGCAGTTGTAAGTTTTAGTGAGTTCTTTTTTTGTGAATTTTTTGTGCGTGTTAACGTTAAAATACACTCAAGAAAAATGTATTTAACAATCCTTGCAATAGTTGAAATATTAAAAGAAGAGCTTATTCGTGAGTTGCGAGTTCGCAAGGATATTAGAAAATACTTAAAAAAAGGCGGCGTTTGGCAAGACCAATCGCTACACATCAAAAATTTATTCGAATTAGATGAGAACAGTGATAATGCTGATGGGGAATTAGCATCCAATTCGATTATTGTGGATAGAGTTCCACTAATATGGAATCGATTGACATACAGGCAAAAACAGTATGTCAATTTTATGTTGCATTATTCTCCGATCCCTATCAAATTATTCGATGGGATGGATTTCGGAGGTTGGCGACGATGGATCCAAGTAAAACGTAGATGGGATAGAACAACTTATGAATACCTTCTTGGGTATAATGAAGATGGCGAAGATGAGATTGAAATGGAAGATTGTTTCCGCATCAAGGATATGTTCGAATATAATGAAAGAACATGTAAGTATTTTTTTAAATTTTAATAAATAATAATGAATATAAAAATTGACCAACTAAATTTTGTTCACAGTATGACATGGAGTATGCATACAGCTTTCACCTCCGGGAGCTGTTTAAGGATAACGCAGCATTTGTAAGTATTTTTTTAAATTAAAAAATAATATTAATAAAATATAAAATTTTTTGTTCACAGTAATCATCATCAACATTATTTTTTAAATTTAAGTTTTTAAATAATTTTTATATATTTCATATTATTTTTAAAATAATTTTTTTTCAATATATTTTTGAATATATTTTTTGAATAAATTTTTAATATTTTTTTTTAATATTTTTATATCCTTATGTTATCCTTATATTATCCTCACATTATTAGTATTATTATCATTAATATTATTATTAATATTATTATTCATTTATGAAAAAATAATTCTGAGACGGTAAGTTCTTATTATTATTAATTTCATTATTATTATTATTATTATTAATTTATGAAAAATAATTCTGAGACGGTAAGTTCTTATTATTATTATTTATATTATTATTATTATTATTAATATTGCATCGAGACAATTAGATTAGCAATTGTATCCATGATGGAAATTTTTACAATTTTTTTAATAAAAAACAATTTTTTAAATGAATTTTTTGTTTTTATTATTACTATCTTTTAAAAATTATTATGAATAATGATATTATTTTTCATCATTATTAATATTACTTGAGTGAGCTAGGTGTTATATTTCAGTGATCGTAAAAACTATCTCTCTCTCTCTCTCTCTCGCTCTCATACACACTCATCTATAGTTTTCCATGCTTATTCTTTTCTCCAATTTAAAATATTGATATCAAAAAATTCTTCTTAAATGTTTATAATACAATTTAATCATGCTTAATAATTTTTCGTCTCACTTCATAAGTCTTCTGCTTGGAATAAGCATCAGATAAATTTTTTATATTACATTCTCATACTGCTATAGTTAAAAAGTACTAAGTTGATAAACAATATTTCTCAAATATTAAAAAAATATAGTTAAAAGTGCAATATTGTTTTTTCTAAGTTTATTCGGAAAAAGTGTAATATTTTTCATAAGAAAAAAATGGATGTAAGTTTATGATTTTTTTTAATCTTATTATTTTTTCATATATTAGTGAAAAAAATTTTTTCAGGCCTTACAAGGAATAGTATATAATATTTTTCTACCTATTCAGTGGTTTTCTAACATGGTTGCAATTTTGCAATACATAAATGATGAATTTGATGAGATAATTTCAAGAAGGGAGACTTTTCATGGATCTCGCTTTCAAGTAGATAATATCATTACACGATTGGAGATCAACCACAACAAGTTAACATGGAAATTTCGAGTAATTAATATTGAATCATTTGATATTGATTATTTCTGTTTTAATGATCTACTAGTAGGAAATTGTAAAGATTCATTGCTATTTAAAAAGGAAATAATTCTATCATTTGGTAAGTTGATTAATATTATAATTACTATTTATAAATATAATTTTTTTATAGCCTCTCGTTCGATAATGTTCCTGAAATACAACGTACTTTGGCCAAGAAGATGGATTGAGACTTATTCAATCTCAAGTCTATCTTTGTACATCGAGCGACAATTGGAGAACATTGTGATGCGCGGTGATGACATCAATGGGTGCACCTTCAGTGTGGATGATGATCAAGCCACCCTGATTATCACTGATGAAATTTTGCGTTGGTCGTTTGAGTTAATCAATGTTACAGACCCTGAGCCTCCAATCATGGTCAACGGTTGGCGGTTTAACAGAATCCAAATAATGTTGTATCAACATTGGTGGGTTATTAATGTTTATATACCGCAACAGGAGCGAGAGGAACAAGAGGAACAAGAGAGACAAGCAGCACAAGATAGTCTCCAAGATCGAGATTTAGAGTGTTTGCATGAAATGCTTGACGATTCTTCTATTGACTTATCAGACTTATCGGATGTAGAAACGGTTATTGTAAGTGATTGCGATTAAAAAGATATTTATTTCATTTTTTATGTGTTTAAATAAGAAAAATCAAAATTTTTTTTAAACTAAAATTTTATTAATAAAATTAAACATTTTTATAAATCAGTTTTATTAATCCAGCTATTATGGGTGGTGTCAAATCCCAACCATTTAACATAATATTGACTTCCTTTTTTTTTTACAATTTTTTCAACTAGGTACACATCAGGGTGTTTTGTTTTGCTGAGTTCTTCACTGTAGAATGCTCCTTCAATTGGTTGATCCTGGTAATCCACAAGTTTGTACGTCGTTGGATTCGTATTCTGCACCTTGTTTATCGTAAATATTTCAGTTGTCCAGTTTGCTGTGTAACCTTTTTCGAACAAATTTTTGTACTTGCTAATTCTTACTTTATCGCCAACTTTAAATTTATTTTTAAGTAATTTTTTTCGCAGCATAGTAAGAGGTTGGTAAATACTCTTCTTCAAGCCTTGTTCATTATCAACAGTTACATCTGCTGGTTTCATTTTTATTGTTCTATGTTTAGTGTTGTTGTAAGTATTCACTAAATCATCAATCATGTCGATCCACTTATAAGTACCACGCGCTGTGAATTTTCGCCACATATTAGTTTTAAGTGTTCTATTAAATCTTTCACATATAGATGCTTTCAAATTACTAAATGTTGAGTACATATTAATTTTATACTTTTTCATAAGATTACGGAATTCTTGATTATAAAATTCTTTGCCTTGATCAACATGCAGATTTTTTGGAATTCTTCCGTGTTTTAATATAGAATCCATTGCTTTGGTTACATCATTAGCACTTTTATTTTTTATAGGTACAGCCCAAGCGTACTTGGAAAATATATCAATCACTGTTAGTAAATATTTATAATTATTATTTACTTTTGAATAAGGAATCATTTCAACTAAATCAGCTTGCCAAGTCTCATCAAGTCCTCGAATATCAACATGACGGCGTTGATAATTTTTACGAGCTGGTCTGTGAAGTTCATATGCTATTACCGATTTTTTATCTTCCATTTTTTTCCTAATTCTTCTTGTTTCGGTTTCTTTCTTTTTAATTCTTGATTTTCTTTTTTCAACAAATCAAGAGAAGTCCTCAATGATACAACTTCTGAATGTAAATGGGAAATAATTTCTGATTGATCTTCTCTTATAGTCCTCTCTAATAAAGATAATTCTTTATTTATAAAATCACGCATAAATTTCAATGTTATCGCGTCATTATCGTTCACTGGTTGTCCAACTTCACATAATCTTTTGTTTTCTAAATCATATTGTCCGTTGGAATTTATTTTAAATCCTCTTCCTGGAGCTCCTGGAGGTCCACTAACAACTGCTACAGTTTTCAAAGAACGTCCAAATATATCAATACTCATTTTTTTTATTGTTCAGTTCACTTCAACAGTTCACAAACTAATGCTAAAATTTCTGAAATATTACTTTTAATATATAATTTCAGCCTCTCTTAATTCTTCAATAATCGAAATAATTTCATTAGTATGACTGGTATTACCAGCTGATTGAGAGGCCATTAATAAGCGTAATCTTTTCAACCAGTTCATTAGGATCATCCCAGTATACATAATCCATATTTCTATTTTTCTTTTTGCTATCATGTAACTAGGTAAACTCCCACCTTTCGAAAAGTTTGTATATCTTTTTGCTAGAAATTCAACAACATAATTTTGGAACTTGGATGACGGATCATTGAAAATACTTGTATTTGGCTTATAATTTTTCAAATACATATTCGTTCTTTCAACAATATCTAAGTAGTGTTTCTTATCATTCTGTGTTACTACAGAATCTTGAGGATCTTTTTCAAATAATAATTCCAATAAACCACGAGTCATAGGATAAACTTTGTCTTGAACATTAATTTCATCATTGTTGAAATAAATATTTGAATTTCCAATGTACATTGCTTTATTTTTATTACGAACACCATACCTGAAATCATTCTCTTTGTGATTTCGATTTAATTTTGTATGTAAGTTTTTAATCAACAATCCGTTTTGGCAGGAGTACTTGAAGCTGGTGGTTCTGTGGATAGATGTTGCTGTCTGTTGCTATTAATGAAAACTTTCATCATCTGAGATCGAGACTATCAAAAGTTACTCTGGTTGTTGGTCCGGAGGTTTTTTATTTTTGTTTCTTCTTTTTATTTATCTCTTTTTTATATTTTCTTGTTTAATTTTTTCGCTCTGATGATTCAATAAGAGTTTTCAATGGTGTGACTATCGGCGAACATTTCATCCATGGCTTTTCAGCTGTATCTTTTCTAACTTCAAGAGTTTATGTTTGCGTCGGATTGCATCACTTGCCTGAGAGATTTGATGTAAAAACATCCTTTTGTTTTAAAATATCACCCTCCGACTTCATGTTGATTTAACAAACTACTTAACATGTATGATTATTATTTATCCGATACAGGTTAATTTATACTAATGAAAACAGTCAAAACCACTTACGATATCTCCCATCATTTTAATTCACTGTCTTTGTCGAAATTACTACAAAAGCCATACTTATTGTCACTCAAGCACGCTGAGCATAAGTCATTGAAAGTATTGTACTGCATGTCAGTATTTACATGATCATCTTAAATGTGTTTTAAATTCATTTCGTCTTGTCGAAATATAACTAAAAAATTAATATATTGTCACGAATCAGATGTTTGGGGAATGCACGTATATGTTTGACAGGAGGAATAAAAAGCTTATCGACATTTTATTTTATGTCTACCCATACAGAAATAGGCTCTTATATGATCTTGTTTTTCACATGCTACGTCTGCATCAAATATCATTACCCGGGAAAAATGATCAGGACTGATCAGACCTGTTCATATCTGATCAGGCCTGAAATTAGACCTGAGCAGACCTGTTCATATCTGATCAGGCCTGAGTAGAGCCTGAGCAGGCCTGTTCATGTATGATCAGGCCTGATATACCTGATCAGACCTGTTCATGCCTGTTCATGTCTGAAGCATTAAATACGCTCAGACCTGATCAGACCTGTTCATGCCTGCTCATGTCTGTTCATGTCTGTAGCGTTAAATACGTTCAGATCTGATCAGACCTGTTCAGACCTGTTCATGCCTGTTCATGTCTGAAGCCTTAAATACGCTCAGACCTGATCAGACCTGTCCATGTCTGATATCTAGCCAACACTGAGAGACAATTTTATTTAATAGTAATGAAATTTTATTACTATTTAATAAAACGTTTATTTGGCTAATCCCAAATAAAAATTTATTAAATATTAATTAAATTTCCTTAAATACTAATAAAAATTTTATTAAATACTAATAAATGTTTCTTAGTATGTAATGAATATTTATCTACATGTAATATAAAAGAAAATTCATTAATCAACTAACTAACAAGTATTGATCAGTAATTAATTGAATAAATAATTAAGTAAAATTGAATTTTGTCGGAACTATATTTTGAAATACAAAAGTCTACAACTGTTGTTATCCGAGTGGATGTTAATTTTATGCACTTAAATTTAAAAATTTCACAAATGAATCGATAAGAGTTAGACATTATTTAATAAAATGAAAACAGAAGCAGAAAACCAGACAATGTAGGGACGCATTTGTTAAAAAATAAAGACTATGATTTCATAAATTCAATCGAATATTTATTTATTTTTATTATTTAAAATCTCTACATGTGATTCGTCATGAAGTAAACAAATAGGTTAGGTTAGGATGTCTTGTTAAAAAATCTTAATACTATTTATTAAAAGATCTTTACTGTGAAAATATATTTGAATATATTATAATTAATTGATGAATATTAATTTTTTTTTTTTTTTTTTGAGATTATTTCTTTTAATGACTTAATATTCGTATTAATGACAGCAAACGAAAGCGTCGTTCGTGGTTATTTTAATAAACACATATTAGTATTTAAGAAAATTTTATTAAATACTTATGAAATTTTATTAAATACTAATATAATTTTATTTATATGAAATATAATTTTATTAATATTAACTAAATTTTTTTTCAAGTCCAAATAAACTGTTTTATTACTATTGAATAAAATTCTCTCTCAATGTAGAACCATATGTTAATGGAGCGAAAAAAAATACATAGCCGTTCCGAATAAATCACTGTAATATATGATTAATTATTAATAATTAATAAATTAGGTATAGAACTCCGTTAACTATAAGGATAAATCATGTATAAAATTTGAATTACTTGAAGTAGCTCGAAAGATACTCTCAAGTTAAGATGAATCATTTGGTCAAGAGGTAAAGTGTCAGTCTGAAGAGCGCGAGGTGTACGGTTCGAATCCCCGTCGGCACCGATTTTTTTTTTTTTTTATGGACCTGATCGAGTCAGACATGAACAGATCTGATCAGACCTGAACATGCCTGGCCAGGTCTGATCAGACCCGGTCATTTTTCATACCTGATCAGACCTGAAGACTCATGCCTGTTCATGTCTGATCAGATCTGATCATTTTTTCCCGGGACGCTAGTAAATACTTTCTTCGACTTTGGGTCGTTTCCTTAGTTTCAGTTTATCGCATATAGCAGATTCTTTTCAAATTTGGAGCTTATAGGAGCTACAGCTCGAAAATTTAAAATTTTAATTGTTAAAACCCACCCCCGCACCCCCCTGTGGGGAGGGATATCGTAAAATTCGTTCATAAATGATTTTTACATTACTTACAGAAAATTCATACAAAATTATGAGTCTGTCAGAGCTGTAGCTCGGAAATTTAAAATTTTCATTGTTAACGCCCACCCCCGCAATCCATATTGGGGGTAGGCTGTCATTAAATCCGCTCTTGAATCATTTCTACATCCCATAGAACAGATTCTTACCAAATTTGGAGCCTATAGGAGCTACAGCTCGGAAATTAAAAATGTTCATTGTTAAGACCCACCCCCGCACTCCTCTGTGGAGTGGGATATCGTAAAATTCGTTCATAAATTATTTTTACATCACTTACACAAAATTCATACAAAATTAGGAGTCTGTAGGAGCTAAAAGTCGAAAATTTTTAATTTTCATTGTTAACGTCCACCCCCGCAATCCATATTGGGAGTAGATTGTCATAAAATCCACTCTTAGATCATTTCTACCTCGCATATAGCAGATATTTATCAAATTTTGAGCCTTTTAGGGAGCTACAGCTAAAAAATTTAAAATTTTCATTGTTAAGACCCACCCCCGCATTCTTCTGTGGAGTGGGATATCGTAAAATTCGTTCATAAATTATTTTACATCACTTATACAAAATTCATACAAAATTAGGAGTCTGTAGGAGCTAGAAGTCGGAAATTTTTAATTTTCATTGTTAACGTCCACCCCCGCAATCCATATTGGGAGTATATTGTCGTAAAATCCGCTCTTAGATCATTTCTACATCACATATAGGAGATTCCTACCAAATTTGAAGTCGATAGGAGCTATAGGTTAAAAATGGGAATTTTCTATTGTTAACGCCCCCGCAACCCCCCTTGTGGGTGGAATTTCGTAAAATCCGTTCTTAGCTGACCTCTACTGGGCGAAAGGAATATTCCTACCAAATTTCAAGTCGCTACGCCTTATGGTTCCAGAGATATCGTGATGAGTCAATATGTAGGTGGGAATCTCTTATATATATATAGATAAGTATTTATTCTTGGTTGTTTAATAGGACGAAATAAAAAATCGTTTCAAGTTTTGATCTATTGCAGCTATTAATTAAATATTTTGACTTTTTTTTTATTTTTATTTTACACCACGCATTTTTTCTAAGGGCATTATTCCCGAACTCTATTCCAGCCTAGTTTCAGAGTTCTAAAAGCTATAGATTGGAATACACATTTTTTTTTTAATTTTTAATGCCCTCGCACAACCCTCTTGGAGTTGAATATCATAAAATTAATTCTTGATAAACTCAAACATGCCAAAAAAAATATTTTGGCCAAGTTTTAAAGTTCTTAAAGCAATAGATTGGAAGATACAAATTTTTAATATTTTTAACGCCCCCGCACAACCCCCTTAGGGTTTAATATCATAAAATTAGTTCTTAGTAAATTCAAACATGCCAAAAGAAATATTCTGGCCAAGTTCCAGAGTTTCAAAAGCTATAGATTGGAAAAAACAATTTTTTTAATTTTTAACGCCCCCGCACTTTTTGAAGCCCCATAAAGGATCTTTAAGTTTAAATTGATTAAACGAAAAATTTCGAAGTAATTCCGAAAAAACATTTTTTTCGGTTTTCTTTCGACAACGATAACTCACGAACGAATTAACCGATTTTGACCGGGTTGGCGGCGATCGACGTGGTTTTTTAATGTTAACAGCTGAATAGTTTTTGAAATCGATCGATGAAGCCGTTTCAAAGTTATTAAAAAAAAAACACATTTGAAAAAAATTTTTTTGTAGTTTTTTTTAAATTTCTCAAGATCTACCGGTTCGAATCGGTCCCAATTATATTCAAAATCTAAGTTTGATCAAGCCCTTTTGAATGACGCCAATCGCGATACACACATACACACTAGAGTGGTCCAAAAAAAACATTTTTTTTTTTTTTTTCGAGTGCTATTGTCTCAATAGCTTCTTTTAGATATAAAAAAAATCCCCTCCAAAGCCCAACTTGATATTTCAATTTTTCATGAAGCTCAATGAATTTCTATTTTCCCGTTTAAATAACATGTAAAAAATTTTTTTTTAAGTTTTCATCCGGTAAAACTACGAAAAAAATTTTTTTTTTAATTTTTCGTAAATTATTTTTGTAGGAAATTTAATTCTCTACAAAAAAGTACTGAAGTAGTTTTTTCGTAATCCTAATGGGTAAAAAGTTATTGAGCTGTAAATACTCGCAATAAAAGAAAATTTAATCAGTTATGATTTTAGAATTTATTTTGTGTCACATTTCCTTTTGCGAAGTATTTAATTAAGTAATTTATGTTTTTTCCTAAATAAAAAAATTAATTTCAGCATACATCCGTAAGTATTACGAATAAAATTTAAATTCAATTTAAAAAATTCCTGTCATCTACTTTCCGTCGATAATATCATTCGCTATACCTTATATCGCCATCTATCGTATCTATCGTAGTAACTTTATGCATAACACGTGAAGAATATTATTAATCATAATACTAACAAAATGTCAAGTGAATCTAAAAATCAACATGTGTATTTAGTAGGCTTTCAAAGCAGTGCATTGAACAAACGAAAATTGCCATCTCAGCGACAAGTATTAAGTGTTTTTTTTTATAATTTGAATTTTCTCAAACAATCTGTTCGTGAAAGCGCACGAAATGTATTGAATGAGGTTAATGACATTTGGAGTCTTACTGGTATACCAGTAATTAAATCATGTAATGCAATTTCAAAAATTGTAAGACTCCATAACGAGTGGATTCTATTAACAAAATAAGTCTCGCAATACACAAACCCAAAAGTCGAAAGAAAAACGATTTTCTTTAAAGTTGGATCAAATTTTCGATTTAGCACTCCAAAAGTCTTTTAACCAGCTCACAGAAACACAAAAAGAATTTTTATCAAATGAACGTAGAGCACATAGATCAAGCCCTATTATCTTCGAAACAAATTCACAAACAGACAGTGATGAAGGTATCTAATTTAATATTAATGCTTAATTTACTGAATTAATTGGTTTGAATTTTTATCTAGAATAATTTTTGCAATAATTTTTAGAGTTAACTCGAAGTTTTTCTGGCCTATCTACATCAACTGGCAGTAAATCTTTTCCAAGTTCAGGTGAACTCAAACGTGAAATTTCAAATTTTGAGAATGAGTTACCTTCTCGTCTTAGACCAAAAAAGAAAAAAAACGTGATAGATCAGAAACTAGTTGCGACCCTAGATCGCACACAAACGAGCGATCGAATGGCTGCATACCTAGTGAATTCCGTTGCTAAGAACTTCGACGTGGATGTGGATAAGATAAATACTAGCAGAAGTTCTCTACGACGACATCGCATGCATCAACGGCAAGCAACTGCTAAAAATTTGAAAGAAAAAATTATCTTTCCATCATGTTTAGTATTGCATTGGGATGGAAAACTTCTTGATGATTCAGAAAGTGTCAAAAAAGTTGAGAGATTGCCGGTAATAGTAACAGGACTAGATTTTAAACATATTTTGGGCGTTCCCAAATTAGTTACTGGAGACAGTAAAAATCAAACCGATGCCATAATTAAATTATTAGATGAATGGAAGATTAAAAACAAAATTAAGGCTTTATGTTTTGATACTGCTGCTGTAAATACGGGTAAGAAAAAGTACTCACTTGGAATAATTTATTTATGTACTAATTTAAAATAATTTTCGTAGGCTTGAATAATGGAACATGCACTCAGCTTGAACGTGAGTTGAACAGAAATCTTCTTCATTTGGGTTGTAGACATCATATATACGAGTTGGTGCTTAGAAGTGTCGCAGAAACGTGTTGGCCGGTTACAAGTGGTCCTAATGTTGCAATATTCAATCGCTTCAAAAATAATTGGGAAAATATAAATAAAGAAGAATTTGAGACTGGAATTGAAGATTCTGAAGTTGAGATAAAAACCAGAGACATGAAAGACGAAATTCTACAATTTATTTCAAGTCAAATCAAGGTAATATTCTCATTTTGTCTATAATTATTAATTTTCTTTTTATATTAATAATTTTTATTATTTTAACTGCTACAGGAATATCAGCCGCGAGCTGACTACAAAGAACTGTTGGACTTAACTTATATTTTTTTGGGAGGAACTCCATCAAGTCACTTTGGATTCAAGCGACCTGGAGCGATGCACCATGCAAGATGGTTATCGAAAGCTATTTATTGTCTGAAAATTTTTATGTTTAAGAAGCAATTTAAAGTAAATGCCAAAGAAATACCTCAGCTCCGAGACATATGTCTATTTATCGTTACAATTTATGTAAAAGCGTGGTGTCAATGCCCTAATGCTATTAAAGCTCCAAATCAGGATTTACAGTTTTTGAAAGACATCATCAAGTACAAAGATATCAACAGAAAAATTTCGAGTGCAGCTATGGATACATTTTTAAGACACGGGTGGTACTTGTCAGAATCTCTTGCCCCACTATCTTTTTTCGACGACTCAATACCTCGAGAGATTAAATTAAAATGATTAACTCATTTAAACATAATGAAAGTGTTTCAGATGCTAAACGGATCAGAGTACAAATATCTGAGAATATTTGTGCCCTAGATATGAGTGAATTTATTACCAAAAAATCAACAGTTTTATTTGATTCATTTAACTTTGCCATACGATTTTCTTAACATGGATCCTATGTTATGGAATACAAATAAAAACTATATTGATTGTTTAAAAATTCTTCAAAGAACTAAAAGTAGTCAACGATGTGGCAGAGCGTGCGGTTGCTTTAATTGAAAAATACAACCAATTTGGGACCAAAGATGAAGAACAAAAACAATATCTGTTACAAGTAGTTGCTGCTCATAGAAGAGAATATCCGAATTGTAATAAGAAAAATTATTCATAATTCGCAGTTAATACTTCATCAAAAGACATGTGTAAATTATATTATAAATAATCTAAATTTTGATAAATTTTGAAAAAAATACATGAAGTTACCAAAAAAGTTTTCAAAAAGTTGAAAATTATTTCAAATCCATAAAAATTAAATAAATTATCCAGTAAAATTGTCAATTCCCTCAAAAAGTTGATTTGAAACTACCTTTCTTCAAATTTTTTTTTATTGTGAGTATTTGAAGTTCAATAACTTTTTACCCATTAGGATTACGAAAAAACTACTTCAGTACTTTTTTGTAGAGAATTAAATTTCCTACAAGAATAATTAACGAAAAATTAAAAAAAAAATTTTTTTTGTAGTTTTACCGGATAAAAACATAAAAAAAATTTTTTTACGTGTTATTTAAACGGGAAAATAAAAATTCATTGAGCTTCATGAAAAATTGAGGTATCAAGCTACGCTTTGGAGGGAATTTTTTTTATACCTTAGAGAAGCTTTTGAGATGATAGGCAAAAAACTTTTTTTTTTTTGGACCACTCTAATACACACACATACATACTTACATGCATACTTACATACATACATACAGACAAACGGACACCATCGCGGAAACAATCGGGGAAGCTTCCTAGGACCTCAAAACGTCAACATCCGTTGAAAACTTGATTTTCGAAAAACGGGGTAAAACCAATAACTTCCCAACTTTTGAAAATTTTCAATTTTCTTAGTGGGAAGTTAAAAATTTAGGCAATTTTCGCGATGAAATTTTTTAAGCACTTTGTAAGCAGCGTTGTAAAATTAATAATAATAATCACAGTAATATTTACCATGACATAAGAAATAATAATAATATTTAATCACATGAGTTAATTTTAATTTTGTCAGTTGTAGCTTAAATGGAAACAAATATTTCTACTGTATGACTAGTCTTCGAGTAGCAGAGGGGATCCAGTCTTGCTTCGTAATCGTGAGGTCTCGATTTCGAATCCCAGTAAAGCTGAGTTTTTTTCAACGGAAATTTGTGTTTTCTTCGTCGTTTCTTCTGTCTTCATTTCGATATCATTATTCTTGTGTAATTATAAATTAACATCACTAATAGTTATCATTACCTTAACAGTCATGCAAATAATAACATGAAGTAACCAACAGTTAAATGATAATTTTTTCTTTTTTTTACTATGAATATAACCAGTTTAGGCTATTAAGGTTGAACTAGGTTGAAATAAGTTTTAATAAAACCCTGCCTGACACTTTTTCGTCTGAGAAACAAAAAATCGTATACATCGTGCAATCCCAGCTAGGCGCTAAAAGAGTGAAACAGAGTTTTATTAAGAACCTTCTTCAACCTAACTCGTCTGAAAACGGACTTAAGTAGACGTTACCAGAGTGAAACGGGGTTTAGTATCAATGCAGTTCCTTATTTCTTAAAACCTATTTCATTCTGTTTCACCCTGAATTAGACTATCCCAGGTTAAAATGGGTTTTAAGCGAAAAAAAATTTCGACTCGGGTCGATTTGAGTATCCACATGCAATTTTGATATATTTTTATATTGTTTACTAATAATATATTTAAATAATATTTACGTTATTTTAATTTTTTCTTATTTCGCCTAAAACGTCAACTGACATGTTTTGCCGACATATCAGTAGTAAAAATAATTATTTGAGTTTACAATGTTGAAACCTTTATGCTACAGCTTGTAGACTCTGTTACTGCTTAATGAACAGTAATGATCTTATATAACATCATTACATATGTAAGTAGTTTAAAGTTAATGACCACGTGTTTTGGCTTATTTGTAACCAATAAATAAAATAATTAAGATTAAATAAAAATAATAAATATGTCAATAACGCCAAGAGTAGTGTAAGTATTTTTTATATATTAAATCAGTCAAAATTTTTTTCATATAAAGTTTATATTCGTTGATTATTAGCGCTTAAGTATGGAATTAGCGGGAAGTTGCAGGGATGGCCTTTAGGGTCAACCGTTTTCCTAATTTTTTTAATTAGATACAGATAGTAACACTAATCAAATCATTTCAATTTATATTTCATGCTTGGAAGAAGTGAGTTATTAGCCAAAAGTAAGCAAGCTGATACAAATTTGTATTAAAAAAAAATGTTACCAATTTTAAAATTAAGTTAATAAAGTATCAAATTTTGAAAACTATAATTTTCTATTTTTTATTGGTTTTATTTGAATTCCTTACTCATTGATTGGCTATTTGGGTTAACGCGCGCGAAACACAGTCGATTCAAATCTTCAATCATTAGAAAAATACGAAAACTAAATAAATTAATTAATTTTCTAATAATGATATAAGTATTTATTATTTTTATAATTAACTTGTCATATAAACAAACTAATTACGAATAAAAAAAATAAAACTGATCACATTTAGATAATAAAAAATAAAGTATGACACGTTGGTTTTTGTTGATCAAATAATTTTTCTCCCCTCCGAGCGGAAAGCGTCAATTTTCCGCCCGCTGCGCTAAATGAAAATGCCGCTTTCCGCCTCCGTCGAGGAGAAAAATAGTATTCAAGTTTATATGACGAGGTAAAAAAATAAAAAATTTTATTTTTGTGATTATTTATAAAAGAAGCTAACAATTGAAAAAAAAAAAAAAAATAGGCACCATTAGATAATTGAATATCGAAAAATGCCTTTTTAAAATTTAAAATACGATCATTTGTATTGTATATATGACATATTAAAATTTTAATTAATTAAAAGTAAATAAGTAGAATTAATTAATATATCTTGCATAGAAACTGAATGAGTAAGAAGTAAGTAATTCATTGAAAGCAAATATCATAAGAAAAGTTCAATGCTTCTCAAATAAGTAGAGAAAAAACTATTTGTATATTTTATTGTTAATAATTAATTAATACTATCAGCAAATACAGATGTTAGTTGAGTAATTATTGAATTATTAAAAGTCTAAAAATCAAAACGGTTATACTTTGAATTTCCCGTCGCATTAGATGTATTGTGCGCATGCGCGGATTTTAATTAATTTATAATTATTAATAACGACAATAAAATCATTAATATAAAAAAAAAAACATAGACCAATACAGATCGAACGATAAAGAATTCGATTTTGATAAAATTAACCAGCTTTTCATAGAATGAGGTGCTATTTTTTTTTTTTTTTAGTAAAAATTAAAAAAATTTTTTGTAAAAAAACTATGAGGGACCTAACGAAAATTTTGGTGGACCTATCCGGACCTAACGTAGACCAATCGATTAAGGTCATTTTTACTTCGCGAATCCTTGGATGAGGTGCTAAATTTGCACAGGTCTTCGTGTCGTCCTGTGACGTCACGGGAGCTACACATTAATTTAGCGAGCGTCGGTAACGAAAATTTCGGGTGGTAGTTCGCCAGACTGGTAAAATAGGGACATCTGTAGTGTCTCAATATATGTATATATGAAAAATATATCAAAATGCATATGGGTACTCAAATGAAAGCTCTTGATGAGTGTAACATCGGGATGAGCTTATATCTTTAAAAACGTCAATAGTTAAGAAAGTATAGTGCAATTTAACAAAAGTCATTGTTAAATAACATTCATTAAATCGATTTTTGCGTTATTTTATAAATTGAAAATTCTTAAATAAATGTTACTTGTCCCATTTTGATAAATATTGAATATTAATTGTGTTTGATGGATCATGTAATACTCATACTCCGATACGGTGTAAATTTATTTTACTGTTACACCGGTATTACACCGGTTTGACACCGGATTTTTAACACCGCAAAAGAGCACCGCTACACCGGTGTTACATAGCGGTGTTAAAATGAGTCCATTTTTAACACCGCTTTTTTCACAGTGTAGAAGAAAAAAAAATATATTTATTTATTTTATATTTTTATATTATATATGGGGCATTCCATGCCAAATCGACCACTTTTGAACCTGACCCTTTTCGATTTTTCGGAAATTTTGGTATCTTTCTCTACCCTATTGAAAACAATAGAATTTTTTATTGTTTATAGAATTTTTAGATACGAAAATAATAAAATACGAAAAAATAATTCAATGTTTCTTTTAATTTTTTTTTCCCCTCTGGACGTAAAGTGGCAATTTTAGCCTCGCTGCACTAAATGAAGTTGCCGCTTTCCGCCTTCCTCGGAGAAAAAAATAGTATACTCTCCCGGGAAAAAATGATCAGATCTGATCAGACATGAACAGGCATGAGTCTTCAGGTCTGATCAGGTATGAAAAATGACCGGGTCTGATCAGACCTGGCCAGGCATGTTCAGGTCTGATCAGATCTGTTCATGTCTGACTCGATCAGGTCCATAAAAATCGGTGCCGACGGGGATTCGAACCGTACACCTCGCGCTCTTCAGACTGACACTTTACCTCTTGACCATATGATTCATCTTAACTTGAGAGTATCTTTCGAGCTACTTCAAGTAATTCAAATTTTATACATGATTTATCCTTATAGTTAACGGAGTTCTATACCTAATTTATTAATTATTAATAATTAATCATATATTACAGTGATTTATTCGGAACGGCTATGTATTTTTTTTCGCTCCATTAACATATGGTTCTACACTGAGAGAGAATTTTATTCAATAGTAATAAAACAGTTTATTTGGACTTGAAAAAATTTAGTTAATATTAATAAAATTATATTTCATATAAATAAAATTATATTAGTATTTAATAAAATTTCATAAGTATTTAATAAAATTTTCTTAAATACTAATATGTGTTTATTAAAATAACCACGAACGACGCTTTCGTTTGCTGTCATTAATACGAATATTAAGTCATTAAAAGAAATAATCTCAAAAAAAAAAATTAATATTCATCAATTAATTATAATATATTCAAATATATTTTCACAGTAAAGTCTTTTAATAAATAGTATTAAGATTTTTAACAAGACATCCTAACCTAACCTATTTGTTTACTTCATGACGAATCACATGTAGAGATTTTAAATAATAAAAATAAATAAATATTCGATTGAATTTATGAAATCATAGTCTTTATTTTTAACAAATGCGTCCCTACATTGTCTGGTTTTCTGCTTCTGTTTTCATTTTATTAAATAATGTCTAACTCTTATCGATTCATTTGTGAAATTTTTAAATTTAAGTGCATAAAATTAACATCCACTCGGATAACAACAGTTGTAGACTTTGTATTTCAAAATATAGTTCCGACAAAATTCAATTTTACTTAATTATTTATTCAATTAATTACTGATCAATACTTGTTAGTTAGTTGATTAATGAATTTTCTTTATATTACATGTAGATAAATATTCATTACATACTAAGAAACATTTATTAGTATTTAATAAAATTTTTATTAGTATTTAAGGAAATTTAATTAATATTTAATAAATTTTTATTTGGGATTAGCCAAATAAACGTTTTATTAAATAGTAATAAAATTTCATTACTATTAAATAAAATTGTTTCTCAGTGTTGGCTAGATATCAGACATGGACAGGTCTGATCAGGTCTGAGCGTATTTAAGGCTTCAGACATGAACAGACATGAGCAGGCATGAACAGGTCTGATCAGATCTGAACGTATTTAACGCTACAGACATGAACAGACATGAGCAGGCATGAACAGGTCTGATCAGGTCTGAGCGTATTTAATGCTTCAGACATGAACAGGCATGAACAGGTCTGATCAGGTATAATTTCAGGCCTGATCATACATGAACAGGCCTGCTCAGGTCTAATTTCAGGCCTGATCAGATATGAACAGGTCTGCTCAGGTCTAATTTCAGGCCTGATCAGATATGAACAGGTCTGATCAGTCCTGATCATTTTTTCCCGGGCTCCTCAGGAAGTAAATAAGAAAGCCTTAGATCACATGTTTGCTGACCTCGGCTTCGCTTCGGCCAACAATTGCATGTGATCTGAGACCTTTCTTACTTTACTTCCCTAGGGGTGTGATATACTATATCTAACTTTATTGGAAATTAATCAAATGTTATTGATGATTGTCACTTTTAATTTTTGTTTTTATTTTTTTTTTTTCAGATTTTAAAGTTTTCAAAATCTGCTAAAAAATTTTCAGAGTGGTATAACAAAAAACAAACATTTAAAGAAAAATTTTTTTTTTCATTTCTAAAAAAAAAATAGAAAGAAAACAAAATACTATTTTAAAAATTTCAGGAAATTCGCAAAAAATACTAGTTTTTTATAAAAAAAAAAAAAAAATCGAAAATCAAAAATGTTAATCATCCCGAAATTTTCATTTTTTTCGAAAATTTTCAAAAAAAAAACGCTGAATATAAATGCGAGTTATTATTTTTATTTTTTTTCTAAAAAGTACATTTAAAAACACTGAAAAAATTTCAATAAAAAAATCATCCCAATAAGTTAATTTTCAAAAAAGTTATGGTTATTTAACAAAAAAAAGCTGTCTTTTTTAAATAACTTGTAACTTTTTTTTGGTTGGGTAAAAAAATTTGAAAAAATTCTGAAATATGTTTTCAATAGGGTAGAGAAAGATATCAAAATTTCAGGAAAATCGAAAAGGATCAGGTTCAAAAGTGGTCGATTTGGCATGGAATGCCCCATATATAATATAAAAATATAATATAAGGGTCATTCCACCAAATAAGAAGAGGAAAACTTTTTTATTAAAATCCACGAAAAATTTTATCTTGTGGAAAAAATTCTCAGCTTTTGAATGAAAATATCCATTTTATCATAAACACATCAAAAGACCTTTTAAAATCCAATTAAAGTGGAAAAATTGATTTTTCTCGGTGTGCGGTTCAAGGTACATCCAATTTGAGTTTTTTTTCTGAAAGATCAGAGTTTTTTACACAAAATATATGGTTTTCACGATGTGCATATTTTTTGTTCAATCACAATTGAATTAAACGTAAAATCTTTATAATTAAAGTACTTTTATTTTTTAACTTCTTTCAGATGTTGATACAGTTTGAATAAAAGCATATCCAATTTCATCATTTATTGGTAAAAGTGTGAAATGTCTGTGTACCCTTTACCGTTTTTGATGAAAAATATCGTACGTCTAACACATTTTTTTTGTCTAAATAATCATCATTCGTTATGAAAGTAAAATCAACGCCTGTAAAATTATTGATTGCTCAGGAATGTAAATCTTGTGGTGTCAGTATATGTTTTTTATTTTCCATTTCTAATGAAGCTCTAGCAGCAAGTCGTTTGACTGAACCTGCAAGCCCGTCGCATGGTCCTTTGCCATAGGCAGTCGCAAAAAAATGCCACTCAGCAATGATTCTGAAGTCAGCATAATGATAACATAAATTAGTAAATGTTTTCAACTTCCCGCTAAGAAAATTGAAAATTTTAAAAAATCGTGAAGTTATTGGTTTTACCCCGTTTTTCGAAAATCGAGTTTTCAACGGATGTTGACGTTTTGAGGTCCTAGGAAGCTCCCCCAAATGCTTCCGCGGTGATGTACGTATGTCTCTATGTATCTGTGTGTGTGTTTTTTTTTTTATTTTTTGAAGGGGGGAGGGGAATCCTTTTTACGGATTCTAGGCATGGCTGTTTGGCCTGGATATGTGGCGATTCGACGCAGTGTCATACTAAAACTCGACGCTAGCGCCCCTACCCACTAAACCCTAAACCCCTTTTCCTCTTTCCCCTAATCTCTCATGGAAACCGCCGTCAGGCATTACTTCGTGAGGGGAGGATCTAGCTACTGCTCTTTCTTCTGGTGGCTAAGGTGTTATTCTTTCCTCCTTCTAATTGGCGTCATTCGCTCTTCTTCTGTCTATGGACCGCAGGTCGGAGAGGACTCCCGTGACAAACATGTTTGTGGCGTTCCAGGCAGCCTCTGATGACAGCATTGCTTCTACTATTGTCTCTGGTTGGATTTTCTTCTTCAGGATATTCTCCAGCTCATCTCGCTGTGGATAAAAACGTGGGCACTCAAAGAAGACGTGCTCTGCATCTTCATTGACTCCTGGGCAGGACGGGCACTCTGGGGAATTATCATGCTTAAAGCGGTGGAGATACGCCCGGAAACAGCCGTGTCCTGATAACATCTGCGTAAGATAATAGTTGACCTCACCGTGACTCCGGTTTAGCCAAACGTTGATCCTTGATATGAGACGATGCGTCCACCTACCCTTCACTGTGGCATCCCACTGTAGTTGCCATCGACTTATGCTCTTCTACCGTTCTTCTGTTCTAAGCTCCTCAGCGCTTAGTGTGGTTGACTTCTTTCGTTGGTAAAGGATCCGTATTTCCTCAGCTAAGACTCTGAGAGGCAAAGTTCCGAAAATGACACACACTGCTTCCATAGATATTGTACGGAAGGCGCTTGCTACTCTTAAGGAACTCAGACGGTAGACTGGTCCAGCCTTTCTCCATGATTCTTGCTTCTCTAGTGCGTCCGCCCAGATAGATATTCCGTAAGTGAGCATTGATGTGACTACAGATGATAGCAGTAGTCTTCTGCTCTGCTTTGGGCCTTTGACGTTTGGCATCAGTCGTGCTAAGCTAGCTACCACTGCTGATGCTTTTGCACTCACGTGTTCGGCTTGCTGCTTAAAGTTGAGTCGGGCATCAAGCATCACTCCCAGATATCGGATATATGGTTGTGATGTGATTTCTTGTTCTCCGACTTTCAGCTTTATGGTCTCTATCACTTTTCTGCTGGTAATAAGCACAGCCTCAGTCTTCTGTTTAGCCAGTTGTAGATTCATTGAGTCCATCCACCGGTTAACTTTCTCAAAGGTAATACCGAACATGTCGTTTATCTCATCTAGGTGTTTAGCAACGATTACGACAGCTACATCATCTGCATATGCAACAAGCTTGACACTTGTTTTAAGAGTCAGTCTCAGCAGGCCATCATACATGACATTCCACAGAAGTGGACCCAGAACCGAACCCTGGGGTATACCTTCGGTAATATCATACTCTTTTGGACCATTCTTCGTGTCGTATCTCAGGATTCTGTCCGTGAAGTAGCTAGCCACTATCCTAAGTAGATATCCTGGTACGTTTTTCTCTTCCAGGGCTTGCATAATGCAGTCCCAGTTGGCGGAGTTGAAGGCATTTTTGATGTCCAAAGTGGTCACCAGGCAGTACTTCTTCGCTCCACTCTTCCATCTGATCCCTTCGATTGCCTCCTTGGCCGTTGCAACAACCAGATTGATTGCGTCCAGGGTTGATCGTCTTTTCCGAAAACCATACTGGTTGTCTGCCAGGAGTGGATCGACAACTGCTTCTATTCTTTGGTGGATTATACGCTCAAATATCTTACCTGCCGTGTCTAACATACAAAGTGGTCGATAAGATGACGGTTCTTCTGGTGGCTTTTTCCCTTTTGGAAGTAGTACTAGTCGTTGCTGCTTCCACTTCCGAGGGATAATCCCTTTCTTGAGGCATGTGTCGTAGAAGTCCAGGAACAATGATGGCACTGCTTTTATAGTTGTTTTTAAAGCAATATTGGGGACCCCGTCCAATCCCGGCGCTTTATTGTTCCCTACACGATTACAAGTCTCCATCAGTTCTTCCTCCGTGACAGATGGAATGTCATCCATTTCATTCTGCGCTAATAGATAGTTAAACTCGCTTTGTTCGGGGAACAACGCGTTTACGATCTTCTGTAGAAGTTGAGGACACGTGGGTGATGGCATTAGCTGGTTTTTAAGATGGGTCATGACCACCTTATACGGCCTACCCCACAGATCTCTGTCCACCTCGTTGATGAGCTCCTTCCAGCATTTTCTTTTGCTATCTTTGATGGCTTTGTTCAGGGATCGACGGGCTTTTTTGTACTCTGCGACCAGCTCCGCAGAGTTAGGTCGTCGGTAGCCACGCTGAGATATTCTTCTCTTCTGATGACACTCTTTGTGTGTGTGTGTGTGTGTGTGTGTGTGTGTGTGTGTGTAGGGGGAATCCTTTACGGATTCTAGGCATAGCTGTTTGGCCTGGATATGTGGCGACTCGACGCAGCGTCATACTAACTCGACACTAACGCCCCTACCCACTAAACCCTAAACCCCTTTTCCTTCTTTCCTCTAATCCCTCATGGAAACCGCCGTCAGGCATTACTTCGTGAAGGGAGGATCTAGCTACTGCTCTTCCTTCTGGTGGCTAAGGTGTTAACTATCTTCCTTCTGTCTTCTGCTATTTGCTCTTTTTCTTTCGGTGGAACGCAAGTCTTTAAGGACTTCTGTTGCAAACGTGTTGGTAGCGTTCCAGGCAGCTTCTGATGACAACATTGCTTCTACTAGTGAATCTGGTTGCATTCTCTGGTTCAGGATCCTCTCCAGTTCTTCACGCTGTGGATCGAAACGAGGACATACAAAGAAGACGTGCTCCGCGTCTTCAGCAGCTCCTGGGCAGGACGGGCACTCCGAAGAGTCATCGTGCTTAAAGCGGTGTAGATACTCTCGAAAACACCCATGTCCCGACAACACCTGCGTAAGATAGTAATTGACCTCACCGTGATTCCGGTTAAGCCAAATGTCGACCCGAGGTATGAGACGGTGCGTCCACCTACCCTTCTCTGCAGCATCCCATTGTAGTTGCCATCGGCCTATGCTCTTTTGCCGTTCTTCAATTCTAAGTTCTTCCGGGCTCAGTGCAGTTGACCTTTTTCGTTGGTAAAGGGCCCGTCTTTCCTCTGCTAGAACTCTAAGAGGTAGAGTTCCAGCAATGACGCACACTGCTTCTTCTGATATAGTGCGGAAGGCACTAGCTACTCGTAGGGCACTCTGTCGGTATATTGGTCCAGCTTTTCTCCATGATTCTTGGGTTTCCAGTGCATCAGCCCAAATGGATATTCCGTAAGTGAGCACTGATGTGACTACTGATGACAATAGTAGCCTCCTGCTCTGCATTGGGCCTCCGATGTTAGGCATCAGCCGTGCGAGACTAGCCCTCACTACTGACGCTTTGGCACTGACATGTTCCACCTGCTGTTTGAAGTTGAGTCGTGCATCCAGCATCACTCCCAGATAACGGATAAATGGTTGTGATGTGATTTCTCGGTCACCGACATTAATCTTAATTGTTTCAACTTCTTTTCGGCTGGTAATAAGCACTGCTTCGGTCTTCTGCTTGGCCAGTTGTAGGTTCACTGTATCCATCCACTGGTTGATCTTCTCAAAAGTGATGTCAAACAGATGTTGAATCTCGTCGAGTGTGTGTGTGTGTGTGTGTGTGTGTGTGTGTGTGTGTGTGTGTGTGTGTGTGTGTGTGTGTGTGTGTGTGTGTGTGTGTGTGTGTGTTTTTTTTTTTTTTTTTTCCTTGTAAGGGGGGGGAATGCTCTTTACGCATTCCAGGCATAGATGTTTTTTATAAATGTACTGCATAGATGTTCTGCATAGATGTTTGGCCTGGATATGTGGCGACTCGACGCAGCGTCATACTAAAACTCGACGCTGGCGCCCCTACCCACTAAACCCTAAACCCCTTTCTCTTCTATCCTCTGATCCCCCATGGTACCGCCGTAAGGCATTTCTTCGCGGGGGAGGAATTAGCTGCCGCTCTTCCTTCTGGTGGCTAAGATGTTTTTTATTTCTATCTCCCTTCTAGTTTCTGTTTTCTGCTCTTTTTCTCTCGATGGACCGCAACTCTGTAAGCACTTCAGTGGCAAAGGTGCTCGTGGCGTTCCAGACAGCTTCTGATGACAGCATTTCTTCTACTATTGTCTCCGGTTGAATTCTCTTTTTTAGAATCTTCTCTAATTCATCGCGCTGTTGGTTAAAACGAGGACATGCAAAGATCACGTGCTCCACGTCTTCAGCGACACCTGGGCAGGATGGGCACTCCGGAGAATCGTCGTGCTTAAAGCGGTGAAGATAGGCTCGGAAGCAGCCGTGTCCTGACAACATCTGCGTAAGGTAGTAGTTAACCTCTCCATGACTCCGGTTCAACCAGTCGTCGATCCTCGGTATAAGACGATACGTCCATCTTCCTTTTTCTGCAGCGTCCCACTGGAGCTGCCATCGGTCGAAGCTGTTTTGCCGTTCTTCAGTTCTGAGCTCTTCAGCGCTTAGTGTAGTTGACCCTTTACGATGATAAAGGTTCCGTCTTTCCTCAGCGAGGACTCTGAGAGGCAGAGTTCCGGAAATAACGCACACTGCTTCCTCGGATATTGTGCGGAAGGCGCTGGCGACTCTTAAGGCACACCGTCGGTATACTGGTCCAGCCTTCCTCCATGATTCTTGCATCTCGAGAGCGTTGGTCCAAATAGATATACCATATGTAAGCACCGATGTGACTACAGATGATAACAGTACCCTTCTGCTCTGCTTTGGCCCTCCGATGTTCGGCATCAGTCGTGCTAGACTTGTTCCCCACTGCTGACGCCTTGGCACTGACGTGTTCTACCTGCTGCTTAAAGTTGAGTCGGGCATCAAGCATCACTCCTAAATATCGAATATAAGGTTGTGATGTGATTTCTTGTTCGGCGACTTTCAGCTTAATTGTCTCTACCACTTTCCTGCTGGTAATAAGCACTGCCTCAGTTTTGTGTTGCGCCAGTTGCAGGTTCACTGCGTCCATCCACCGGTTAACGCGCTCGAAAGTGAGATCGAACACATGGTTTATCTCGTCAAGATGTTTGGCAACGATCACTACGGCTACGTCGTCTGCATATGCTACGAGTTTGACGTTTCTTGGCAGAGTTAGTCTTAATAGGCCATCATACATAATATTCCACAGGAGCGGGCCTAGAACTGAACCTTGTGGTACACCTCCAGAAATAGCATACTCCCTTGGACCGTTCTTCGTGTCATACTTCAGGACCCTGTTTTCAAAGTAGCTTGCTACGATCTCAAGAAGGTATTCTGGTACATTCTTCTCTTGGAGGGCCTGCATGATGCATTCCCAATTGGCGGAGTTGAAGGCATTTCTGATGTCTAGGGTCGCCACCAGGCAATACTTCTTCGTTCCACCCTTCCATCTGGTTCCTGCGATTGCTTCCTTGGCCGTATCAACAACCAGTTTGATTGCGTCCAGGGTTGATCGTCCTTTCCGGAATCCATACTGATTGTCTGCCAGGAGTGGGTCGACTACTGCTTCAATTCTCTGGTGAATTATGCGTTCGAATATCTTACCCGCTGTATCTAGCATGCAAAGTGGGCGGTAAGATGACGGTTCATCCGGTGGCTTTTTCCCTTTAGGAAGCAGCACTAACCGTTGCTGTTTCCACTTTCGAGGAAAAATCCCTTCTTTGAGGCAGGTGTTGTAAACATCCAGGAATAATGCCGGTGCTGCCTTTATAGCTGTTTTAAGGCAATGTTAGGGATTCCGTCTAATCCCGGTGCTTTATTATTCCCTACGCGGTTGCAAGCCTCCGTCAGTTCTTCTTCCGTGACAGTTGGAATGTCCTCCAGTTCTCCTTGAGCTAACTGGTAGTGAAGCTCGCGTTGCTGCGGAAACAGCGCGGTAACGATTCTCTGCAGAAGTTGTGGGCATGTGGGTGCCGGCATTTGTTTGACTTTTAGGTGATTCATGACCACCTTGTACGGTCTACCCCACAGGTCTTTGTCCACCTCGTTGATGAGCTCTTTCCAGCATTGCCTCTTACTATCCTTGATGGCTTTGTTCAGTAATCGACGGGCTTTTTTGTACTCTGCGACCAGCTCCGCAGAGTTAGGTCGTCGATAGCCACACTGGGATATTCTCCTTTTCTTTAGACACTCTTTCCGAAGAACGCTGATGTGGTCGTTCCACCAGTGTACTGCCGGGCGTTGGCTTATGCTGCATTTCCGGACCATACTTGCGTCACAGGCCTGGACAACTCTTTTCATCAGGTCCTTGGTCATTTCTTCTGCGGGTCCAGTAGTAATCGGTTCACTATTCAGGGCTATTATCAATGTGCTTGTGTCAAAAGACTTCACTTTCCATCCAATGGTATTGAGTGACTTGATTGGTCTTCTTGTATTCCGGTCATGTAATATTTCCCAGAGAATTGCCTTGTGGTCGCTGGCTGTGTAGATATCCATCACCTTCCAGTCGTATTTCCCACTGATGAGGCTGCTGCTGACGAAAGTGAGATCTACAATAGAGCTTGCTTCCCCTTTAGTATAGGTTGGCGTATCACCACTGTTGAGCTGGACTACATCTAGTGTAGTAAAAGCTTCCAGTAGTGCTTTTCCTCGCGCATTGGTCTGCTTGCTGCCCCAGTCTACTGCCCAGGAGTTGAAGTCACCGGCAATCGCGACTGGATAATGCTGCTTGGCGTCCTCGGTCAGTTTGTCCAAGAATTCAGTGAATTCAACAATGGATAGGCTAGGTGGTGCATAACAGCTGTAGAAACGGATGCCGTTAACTGTTGCTGCTACAAAGCCGGCATTATCATTGTTAACTACACTCTGGAAGGGATGCTTACCACAGGACCAGATGACAGCCTTGGTAGTGCTGTCAGATTCCCAAGACTGGGTATTCAGGTGTTCGTAAGGCTCTGCTATTAGTACTAAGTCAGGCTCTAGTTCGCGGATAGTTTGCATGAGCAGGTCATGCGCAGCCTCACAATGATTGAGGTTGAGCTGCAGTATCTTCATGTTCTTTTGTTTATTAACCTCTGAAGCACCTCTTGGAATACCGGGCATTTGTGGTTGCCGGCGTAGTGGGCAGTGTGTGTGTGTGTGTGTGTGTGTGTGTGTGTGTGTGTGTGTGTGTGTGTGTGTGTGTGTGTGTGTGTGGATGTGTGGCCGTATGTAAACCTCTTATAACTTTTGAACTTGAATAATTTTTGAAACTTAGATTTTGAATACAATTTCGACCGATTCAAACCAGTAGATTTTGAGAAATCTGAAAAAAACTACAAAAAAAAATTAGGAAAACGGTTGACCCTAAAGGCCATCCCTGCAACTTCCCACCAATTCCGTTAATACCTGGCCACTTTTTTTGAGCTCTTCGAGCTCAAAAATACAATCTGTGTGTTCTTTTGAGCTCTCCGAGCTCAAAAAGATACCTTTTCTATGCTTTTGAGCTTTTTGAGCTATGAAATTAGCGGGAATCTGCAGGGATGGCATTTGGGTTAACCGTTTTTCTAATTTTTTTATTTTTAAATTGCTGAGGTGCTCCATCTGAGAAGTAAAAAATCCTTTCAATAACAGCAAATTTTTCTCTTAAAAAAGAAATCAATTCTTCTTGAAATAAATAAATCAAAACTGTGTCATGTTTAAGGCAATCTGAGATACCAACTAAGCCTAAATGCTTAAAAGTATCATTTTCGTTTTAGTAAACCACCATTGGAAATATAGTTGCTTGGTCATTATTCTAATGATAGCCTTGGGCAGCTTCCTGCACAACGAACGCAGTTTTCTGCAAAGTCAAAAACTACCGCTAATTCGCCACTCTTCAAATTTAATTTCACATTAGAGAAAAATCGACTTTGTATTTTCACTATAAAATCATGTTTTAAAAGTTTCTCAAGTTGCGTCGCTAAGGTATCAATAAAGTCATCGGAATCTGAAATAACATTTACAATAGTACATCGATCGGTTGATGTCCACATTTTCAATTTCATTTACATCAGATTCTTAAAACGATGCCTGAAAGTAATTAATGATTTCTTTATTTTTTGGACATTTATTACAACTTTTGAAGATGCACGATTCCGTTGGATTATTACAAACCAATTTATTCAATAAATTTTTATAAATTGGATGAGTTTCCATAATCCAATCAGTATTTCTCGCAAATTTTGGAAAATAACATCCTAAATAAGAAAATGGAATCATAGTTGTGAGCGCCATCTGCATCTTATAAACTCAATTTTTTAACGAGCAGTTTGAAATTTTAAATATTTAACAGAAAATTATTTTACTATCCCGAATAATCGTATAACACTTAGCGGATATAACGTTTAATTTAATTGTGATTAAACAAAAAATATGCACATCGTGGAAACCATATATTTTGTGTAAAAAACTCTGATCTTTCAAAGAAAAAGTCAAATTGGATGTACCTTGCACCGCACACCGAGAAAAATCAATTTTTCCACTTGAATTGGATTTTAAAAGGTCTTCTGATGTGTTTATGATAAAATGGATATTTTCATTCAAAAGCTGAGAATTTTTCCCACAAGATAAGATTTTTCGTGGATTTTAATAAAAAAGTTTTCCTCATCAGAAAAATTAATAAAAAAGTTGAAAAAATTTTTTTTTCAAAATTTCAAAAAATCATAACTCCAGAACCGCTGCATATTAAGGGCTAAAACTTGTAGGGAATTTATTTCTTATTATAGAGAACACCTCCATAAATTTTAAACATAATCCGCGAGGGTCACCCCGTAAAAATGTTCATATTTGGTGGAATGAGCCATAAATAAATATAATTTTTTTTTCTATATATAGATCCAATTTAGATATGATTGACTGGCTGAATATAGATAAATTCAGTAAAGATTTTTACGAAATAAAATAATTTGTTGTTGAAAACAAAAAAAAAGCTATTTTTGACTTTTTATAATTTTCGTTTTTTAAAGCCCTGTAACTTTTTTCCTATGAATTTTAGCGAAAAAATGAAAGAGACCTTTTTAGTAGAGAATTCAATTTTCTACAAGATAACAAAAAGGGAAATTAAAAAAAAATTTGACGATTTACAATGAAAATACAGAAAAAAGTTTTTTTTCAATGTATTTTAAATGGGAAAGGGGACCCCCCTATGCACCAGCTCAATCTTCAAGATATCAAGCTCATCTTTTAGGAGGTTTTTTTTTGGTCTAAGAAAGAAACTTTTTAGATGTATTTACTCAAAAAAAAAAAAAGTTTTTTTATTCTGACGCAGTCTAATATATACATACATACATAAACTTTTGAACCATATGCATTTTCTGCATCCGCTTGACGAGCTGAGAGGAAATATAGTAAAATTTTCCAAAAGTTCCGTCATGAGGACCAATGCAATAGTTAGATTTCTATGAAATCTACTAAAAATTTCATTTTATCTGTCTGAGAAAGTAGGTAATTTTTGGACTATACTGATAAGGAGGTACGCAAATTAAAGCTTACTTAATAAGCTTTCAGATGCAATTTACATAAATTTGATGGGACGTCGCGTTCAATCGTTATTGCACTGAAATACGGAAAAAGTGAAAATTTTTGTAATTTTCAATAATTTTTGAATTGTTGTCATTCCTAAACTATTTAATTTAGAAAAATAGATAATTATGCAAATTGAAGCTTATTAAATAAGCTTTCAGATGCAAATTAACAGACATTAAATATAATATCTCGTTTAATTGTTATTGCACGGAAATACAGTAAAAGTGAAAATTTTTGTAACTTTTGAAAATTTTTGAATCGCTCCTATTTTTAAACTAATCGACCGATTTCGCTCATCTTCGAACTTAACCTCGAAAATCGTCCAAAGAATGAGTATGTTCCGTTTTATTAAGATCCGTACAGTATTGCGGGAGTTAGAGAAGAGACAAGGCCTGTTATATATATATATATATATATATATAGCATATATATATATATATATATATATATATATATATATATGTCGGAGATGAGAATAGCTGGGTTTTTCCAAGGGGTGTTGGGAAAATCTTAAGCACTTTTAGTTGATAGCTAGAAAATAAAACTTAGTATTTTAATTTTATGATTTAATCCGCTAAGGAAATTTTAGTAAAACTTTCTTTGTCTTTTATGACGGTAGGCTCGGGTTCGAAAGATTACATCTGCGGGTCTAACGTAGCCACAGTCAAGGGACAGCAATACCTAAGTGTACATTATCGGGATGTACAATTGCAAGACGTAGCTTGTGTATTTTTTAGAATAATTACCTAGAGGAGCTACGGATTGAAACATAAGTTTTGAGAATAGTTAGTTCTCTCCGAACAGTGAGCGATAACGGTTTGCTGTCCTTCTGATCGTGGATTCGTTCTCTTATCCAAGTCTGTCGTCGTTTTATTATTTCTAACGTTTAACGTTAACGATATCTTACTTTGTTAATATTGTTCATATTATTAGTTCAGTGTGTTAATTAAAATTATAATCTATATATATATATATATATATATATATATATATATATATATATATATATATATATATATTATATATATATATATATATATATATATATATATATATATATATATATATATATTAGAGTGGTCCAAAAAAAAAAAGTTTTTTGCCTATCATCTTAAAAGCTACTCTAGGGTATAAAAAAAATTCCCTTCAAAGCGCAGCTTGATATCTCAATTGTTCATGAAGCTCAATGAATTTTTATTTTCCCATTTAAATAACACATAAAAAAATTTTATTTAGGTTTTCATCCGGTAAAAATACGAAAAAAAATTTTTTTTGTATTTTTCGTCAATTATTCTTGTAGGAAATTTAATTCTCTACAAAAAAGTACTGAGGTAGTTTTTTCGTAATCCTAACAAGTAAAAAGTTATCAAGCTTTAAATACTCGCAATAAAAGAAAATTTAATCAGATATGATTTTAGAATCCATGTTGTATCACATTTTCTGTTTCAAAGTATTTGATTATGTAATTTTTTTTTTTTTCCTTAAAAACATATTATACAGTCTGATATCGGTCATTCAGTCTGGACCAGTGACAACAAATGACAATTTAATATATCGGTTTGTTTATTTGAACCACATGTTAAATGCACTGAAGGAGATTACCAGACTTTGTAAATACTCTAGCCATTGCTTAAAAAAATTAAACTAGATAATTTACTTTTAGCACTCTCTTGCGGCCTACATGAAGATATATAGTAAATTAAATTTTTTGTTAACAATTAGTTTTTTACCTCAACCTAGCTGCATTTTAATAATTATGTCTTATAAGTCATATAAACTAAAATAAGAAATAACCAAAAATAAAATCAGTCTTAAAGATTATATTGGTTGTATGTTTATTAGCAATTTCTTTATAGTCGAGCTTATTTACTTAAATATGTGATGACTCCTGAGATAAGGCAGTTTTACGCACGAACTCTACCTGTTTATTTATCATTTTTTTTTTTCAATGATTAAATTTAAAAATAAAAGAATCAATTCACGAAGGACTTCTATTTACGTATTCCTGCAAAGTTTCGTGATTTTTCATTCGGTCAAAAAGCGTCCCAGCATCATGTTCAAAATTTAAATATTCACCTGTCCTACCTGTTCTACATGTTCGTAAATAAAAAAATTAAATTCGGTATACATCCGGAAGTACTAGCTTGCTCTTGATTCAGATTCCGTAATGAAATTCAAGTTCAATTTTAATAAATCACTGCCCGAGTCGAAAATTCAGACCCGTTTAAGCTGTACTTTTTTCCAACAATTCTTAGAAAATTGAGTGGTCAGGAAAGACTGCTCAGTTAAATACTATATAAACTCGATGCCTGGTTTGATTGTAAATAGTGGAGTTTTGTCCCATTTCGACAGGATTACATTCTAACCAGGCGTTGAATAATAATAACAATTTAAATAATAATAATTACTTTTGTTGTACCGTGCCAGGGGACGCAGGTTCGAACCTAACTAGAGACCGTATTTTTTTTTGTTTTTTTAATAATAATAATAATAATTTTGGTATTAGTAAAATGATAAAAAAAGAAATTTTTCGAGATTTTTTTTTTTTTTTTTTTATATTATTTTTAATGTAGAGCTAACACATGTTTAGACCGCTTGACTCTGTATTTAGACCTAACTTTCGCTACTTATAGAAATAAAGTGAAAATCGCATTCGTTCTAACCGAGACTCGAACCCGAGACGCGCGCTTGTCAGACCGATAACTAACCCCTACACCGTACAACCGATGAGTTAACATACCTCTCATAATTCGTATAAGCTAAATTTATGCAATGACGAAGTGTGGCGGTTCAGTATTTATATAATTTATGTTATTTAATATTGTGTTTTGATAAATAACTATTTTTTAAAAATGTTTATTAATTAAAAAAATGCGAAATTATAAGTTAAAATTTTTTTTCGTAGTTTTACCGGATGAAAACCTAAATAAAATTTTTTTATGTGTTATTTAAATGGGAAAATAAAAATTCATTGAGCTTCATGAACAATTGAGATATCAAGCTGCGCTTTGAAGGGAATTTTTTTTATACCTTAGAGAAGTTTTTGAGACAGCAGCACTTGAAAAAAAAAAATAAAAATGTTTTTTTTTGGACCACTCTAATATATATATATATATATAAATGAATCCCTATTTCCCTTGGTCACACCATCACGCGTGAACGGCTGGACCGATTTCACTAATTCTTTTTTTGATGTGTTTGTTATTGTCAGGAGAAGGTTCTTATGAAAGAAAAAATCAAGAAAATTGCGCGGAAAATTAGAAAATTTCAGAATACTCAACCACCATATAAAATCTATATCTATAGTTATAAAAAAATTTTTTTCCGTATTTTCATTGTAAATCGTCAAAAAAATTTTTTTTTAATTTTCCTTTTTGTTATCTTGTAGAAAATTAAATTCTCTACAAAAAAGATTTCTTTCATTTTTTTGCTAAAATGCTTAGGAAAAAAGTTACAGGACTTCAAAAAACGAAAATTATAAAAAGTTAAAAATAACTTTTTTTTTTGTTTTTCGACAACAAATTGTTTTATTTCGTAAAATTCTTTACTTGATTAATCTGTATTCAGTCTGTCAATTATATCAAAATTTGATCTATATATAGAAGAAAAAAAAAATATATTTATTTGTATTATATTTTTATATTATATATGGGGCATTTCATGCTAAATCGACCACTTTTGAACCCGACCCTTTTCGATTTTCCTGAAATTTTGGTATCTTTCTCTACTCTATTGAAAACACATTTCAGAGTTTTTTCAAATTTTTTTACCCAACCAAAAAAAAGTTACAAGTTATTTAAAAAAGACAGCTTTTTTTTGTTAAATAACCATAACTTTTTTGAAAATTAACTTATTGGGATAATTTTTTTATTGAAATTTTTGTTTTTAAATGTACTTTTTAGAAAAAAAATAAAAATAATAATTCGTATTCATATTCAGCGTTTTTTTTTGAAAATTTTCGAAAAAAACAAAAATTTCGGGATGATTGACATTTTTGATTTTCGATTTTTTTTTTTTTTTTATAAAAAAATTCAGTATTTTCTGCGATTTTCCTGAAATTTTCAAAGTGGTATTTTTTTCTTTCTATTTTTTTTTCGAAATGAAAAAAAAATTTTTTTTTTAAATGTTTGTTTTTTGTTATACCACTGAAAATTTTTTAGCAGATTTTGCAAACTTTAAAATCTGAGAAAAAAAAATAAAAACAAAGTTAGATAAAAAATTAAAAGAAACATTAAATTATTTTTTCGTTTGTTATTATTTTCGTTCTAAAAATTCTATAAACAATAAAAGATTCTATAAACAATAAAAAATTTTATTGTTTTCAATAGGGTAGAGAAAGATACCAAAATTTTAGAAAAATCGAAAAGGGTCGGGTTCAAAAGTGGTCGATTTGGCATGAAATGCCCCATGTATAATATAAAAATATAATATAAATAAATATATTTTTTTCCTTCAATATATAGATCAAATTTAGATATAATTGCCAGACTGAATATAGATGAATTAAGTAAAGAATTTTACGAAACAAAATAATTTGTTGTCGAAAAACAAAAAAAAACTTTTTTCCTATGCATTTTAGCGAAAAAATGAAAGAGACCTTTTTTGTAGAGAATTTAATTTCCTACAAGATAACAAAAAGAGAAATTTGAAAAAAATTTTTTGACGATTTACAATGAAAATACAGAAAAAAGTTTTTTTTAAATGTATTTTTAATGGGAAAGGGGACCCCCCGCTTCACAGCATTATTTATATTTGTAAAAAATGCTTGCCGTAAGATGGACGGTGTGGCTTAATGTATATAGAATAAGCGAAAGGAAATTTAGTATAGACCGGATAGCTCAAATGGTAGAGTAGCCGACATGTCTTCGGAAGGTTCTGGGTTCAAATCCCAGTCCGAGCTATCTAATAATTTTTTCTCGCATATTCTATAAACTCACATTAAGATGATCCTCTTCACATTCCTTTCTCAATCCATTCCTACCAATATCCTGTTACGTTAATGTGGAACGCTTCACGTAATAATTACCGTAACTCCTATTCTCTCCCGCTTCACAACATTATTTATATTTGTAATATACCCCCCCCCCCCATGCGACAATATATATATATATATATATATATATATATATATATATATATATATATATATATATATATATATATATATATATATATTATATTAGGGTTTAAAACTGTTTTACACTATTGTATGAAAATTTTTGTATTTATCTTGGAGGGCCGCAAGGAGTCTTGACTCCATGGCCTTAATAAATAAATAATAATAATAATAATAATTAGGGTATGCCAAAATGTAACTTCCGTGGAGAACCTTTTAAAATTGGAATTTTGAGTTCCACTTTTAACAGCAGCTGAGTCATTCCATCTAAAATTGTTTAATCAGCAAAGTCGACTCATTTTAGATTTTGGTGTAACTTTGAGAAACTCTTCTCTAGGGTCCCAAAGAACAAAATTTACACAAGTTTGATTTTTACAAGCGCTTGTTTTCGCCTATTTAAATAAAGACTTTTAAAAATCGATATTTTTAAGGCTTATTAACTTTTACTGTGAAATTTTTTTGTTTGAAGCTATCTGCATGATCAAGATGGAATTTACAGTGGGAAAGATAGTAGTTTAAGGGTAAATGAAGATAATTGGCTCGGACGAGTCCTTTAAATATAAGCAGCGTGCTGAAAATGAGTGTTTTTTAGTCATTTTTCGTGAATTTCAATCAACTCTAGCGTCTTAACTGTTGAGAATTAAAAACTCGTGCTCCGCGGGAATTAAGTATATATATCATAGACAAAATTCAGCCACAAGTTGACTTGAGCTGCCCACTCTTCATAGAAGAAAACTTTGCTCGAAGTTTTGAAATTAAAAAAAAATTCCAATTTTCAGGTTATGAAACGAGCTTGTTGACTGCGCGATAAAAATCTGATACTCACAGAATCTATTGTTCTTACCTTCAACTTTAAAGGACTACATCACTTGTTTTGTTATTTTCATTTTTAGTGCATGTGCGAGCCGTTTTTTTTACAGCAAAAATCTGGACGTTTTTACAAATGGATTAAAATTACTTACCATCAGAAACAACTATAAATATCTAAAATTTTTCTAGTCTCAATAAAGTTATGGATATTTGGGGTGTAAAATTGTCTTTAGAAGTAATTATTATCGAAAATGACAGTAACTGTGAACAATTTTTAAACTAGAACATTATTTTTTATTCAACCGTTTACGGTTTGGTTTTACAATATTAACAATATCAAAATTATCGGAAGCTGAATACTTCCGCGCTTGTAATTGATTTTGAGAAATTGGTATAAAGCTATGATATGATCTCGTATTTTTTATTGTATTTATATTTATAAATCTTTCAGATAAAAATGTTTCAGCAGCTTCTACATCCTGCCTTGATACAAAAAAAAATTTTATACCAGAAATTTGATTAGAACAAAAGTCGTGCATTGCGATTGGAGTTAAAATATGGTCATCGGTAGATCGTTGCAAGCTTGCTCTTCTACGGTCCTTTTGATCGTACCACCTGCTCCATCGCATGGACTTTTACCATGAGAAGTGGCAAAGAAATGCCACTCTGCTTTTAATCCAAAATCCGCTTCATGACGACATATATTTATAAAATTTTTTTTATTTTTGTATTGAGCGGCTGCTCCATCACTGAAGTAATAAATTTTTTTAAACTCCGGATAACTGTTTTTAATGTAATCAAGAAAAATTTTTTGAAATGCAAAAAACGATACTGTATTGTGAGTAAGATAATCACTAATCACACATAAAGTTTTTGTCTTAAGTAAACCGTCTTCTTTAAAATAAATTACAAAGGGATGTAGAGTAGCTTGATTATTTGTCCAATGAAACGATTGTACTTCATCTTGTACCATGAATGCATAATTTTCTGAGAAATCAACTAATGCTATACACTCTGAATTGTCTTTTAAATTTTCTTTCAGGTATCTCAAATACTCGGATTGTTTTTTTTGAAATAAAATGATGAGGTTTTAAAGTTGTCAATTGTATTTTCAAATCATCTCTAAATTCATCGACATTCTTAACTACAGTTAATAAATTGCAGCGATCAGTAGAAACCCATTGCTTAAAATTAATTTCAGATGACAATTCACATTCATTACATATATCGGAATCAATAACATCAGTGCCTGGACATTCTTTACAGCTATATAACATACATTGTTCACTGCTATCATTACAAACTATCTTTTTCAGTAATTCTTTATAGGTAAGTTTAGTTTTACATGCCATTAACATTAACTTCATATTTTGATGGATCAAACAAACACATACTGAATGTGTACCACTAGCCCCAGCCAAAACACAGTTTTTCGGTCGAAGTGAAGCAAACGACGAGAATCCTATGGCTAAGTTTGGATGAATTTGCTTGAATTTTTCATAGGCTTCTTTCAAATTAAATAAGATTAAACGTTTTTGTTCTTTAGACTTTCCGTTATTATTATCGCGTACAGTTACACAATCTCTTTGACCTGGCATCAATCTACTAATATCATCATCTTCGAAAAATTTTATAACAGCTTCAACAATTTTTGTTTTCAACTGACGTCCACTTTCTTTTTTTGGAGCCTTCGCTAATACTCCATATTGTGCCCTCAGTGTTTTAGCTTTTTTTACAAGATATTCACTACATTCAAATTCTGGCTGTATTTTAGAAATTGTCCACTTTTTTCGGTAATAAACTTAAAATTTCATATTTCTCGTCAAACGTTGTAGATGCTTTAAATTTCATTTTCAATTCATCGATTAACTCTAAATAGTCTGCATTATAACAAATAAGATCATGGTCTTTTATTATTTTCATGTTCCACAACATCAAAAGTAGCTTCTAATTTTTTTCGTATTTTACTTGATATTTGATTTACTTTTTCATCAATTTTTCGTTTTCTTTTTGATATACTTAATTTTTGGATAGGTGGCATTGGTGACTCTTCTACGATTGAACAAATTTTATTAAGTGAATCTAAAACTTCGTACTTAGGATCAAAAGATACCCCAAGATCATCAAAATTTCGCGATAATGTATCGGTAATATCATCATAATTTTCATTTGTTTCGGTTTTTCGTAAATTTTCCATACAACGTGAACAAAGTGCTCGGCCTGGTATAAGGTTAAGATTCTCATTTGCTTCACAAAACTCTACAGTTATTTTCCGCAAAGACTTAAGAATAGGTTTTTTATGAGCATTTGATGGATCACAACATTTTTTTCCAAACAAAGAAAAATAATAAGTCACATATTTTTTATAATGATAGGTACAGATATCTGTGAAAGATACTGCCTGAATTCGTTTAGTTAATAAGTATTTCTCATGTTCATTCAGATTATTTTGATCGATCAACTCTGATGATCGTCAAAAAGGTTAATTTATGGCAATCTTCTTTCAACAATAAACCAATCGAACACTCCATTACTTTTTTTAAGAATTGAGAAATCACAATACACATCAACTTACTAAAACAACCGAACTGAACAAAAGAACGCTCTCTGAAACAATGACAATTGAGCTTTTATAGACAAAGAGTTAAAGTTCTTCAAAAATCCGCCACGGCCAAATGTCGCTGCTCTCCCGCTTAATTACTACCATGCAATCTAACTTGGTCGAGGAAAGCACGCGACAAGCGAAGAGTGAGTGAAACAATAGCGTTAAGCTGATGCATGAAATTTGACACCGATAATCTAAGAAGTTTGTTTACTTTTCCATTTTGCTTACTTTTCCAATCGACGGCATCGAATCACAAAAAAATATATAAATTGGAAAGTGACAGAGATTAAGTTATTAGTAATTTAATTGATACTTATGAACTCGAATTTACTTCTCGAGTATACTTATATTGTTAATAATTAATAATATTTCTAATTTTTCGTTTGAATTTACGTCTATTCTCACTTACTTTTCAATGCAATGCAGTCAAATATTGAAAATAAGCTTATCTCTATACGCATGCATGAAAATATATAAAAATTCTGTTGTGAAGACAGAATTTTTATAGACAAATATTGAGATAAAAACTACCAGTTATTTAAAAAAAAAAAATTGAGTTGATTTTTGCTATAAAAAAAACGGCTCGCACATGCACTAAAAATGAAAATAACAAAACAAGTGATGTAGTCGTTTAAAGTTGGAGGTAAGAACAATAGATTCTGTGAGTATCAGATTTTTATCGCGCAGTCAACAAGCTCGTTTCATAACCTGAAAATCGGAATTTTTTTTAATTTCAAAACTTCGAGCAAAGTTTTCTTCTATGAAGAGTGGGCAGCTCAAGTCAACTTGTGGCTGAATTTTGTCTATGATATATATACTTAATTCCCGCGGAGCATGAGTTTTTAATTATCAACAGTTAAGACGCTAGAGTTGATTGAAATTCACGAAAAATGACTAAAAAACACTCATTTTCAGCACGCTGCTTATATTTAAAGGACTCGTCCGAGCCAATTATCTTCATTTTTCCTTAAACTACTATCTTTCCCACTGTGAATTCCATCTTGATCATGCAGATAGCTTCAAACAGAAAAATTTCACAGTAAAAGTTAATAAGCCTTAAAAATATCGATTTTTAAAAGTCTTTATTTAAATAGGCGAAAACACGCGCTTGTAAAAATCAAACTCGTGTAAATTTTGTTCTTTGGGACCCTAGAGAAGAGTTTCTCAAAGTTACACCAAAATCTAAAATGAGACGGCAACAATTTTTTTTTTTTTGAGACGATTTCATATGGAATGACTCAGCTGTGTTTGGGCATTTTGTGAGATATTTCGGGTTGAGAGAATTCATTTGATTATTTATAGGATTTTTAACAGGAAATTTAATTGGGCACTTCCGGCCAAATTTAGAATTTTCACCGGAAATACCCAAACTAAGCTTCTGTTAATAAATTCTATGAAAATCAAATACATTGTCTCACACCAAAATATATCAGGAAATGCCCAAACGCAGCCCCTGTTAAAAGCAGAACTAGAAATTCCAATTTTAAAAGGTTCTCTACGGGAGTTACATTTTGGCACACCCTAACACATATATATATATATATATATATATATATATATATATATATATATATATATATATATATATATATATATATATACTAGCTGTTACCCGCCCGCTCCGCTGGGTGCTTTATAGAATTGTATTTTTAGATCTAGATTTGAAATTTAATTGGAAGATTATTTTGACTTGCACAGATTCCAAATTCCATCAAATCGGTCTTTATATTGTGTCCACATGATTATTCTAGCTAAAATTCATTGTAACTTTCAATGTGCAATCACTATAACATTCCCGTGGCTTTCTTCCAAAAATGAATATTAATTGACACGAAGAAAAAAAATTTTAAATGAGCATTGTAAGTTTTAGTTAAAATAATTGCAGGTCTCATAAGTGAAGTTGAAATCTGCCTAACTTAAATTGTGACGAATTTCGCTGTTAATTAAAATTTCTTCCGTAACATCAATTATACATAGAAAATTATTTGTACTTGCTTTTTACGAATTTTCTTAAAATGAGTAGCCAAATTTTTTTTCTATATCTCATGTGTTTAGAAAATGCAATGCTTTTAATCTGTTACATTTTCGCGATCCCGTAATAAGAACAATTCTTCGGTTATGTGATCAGCAAAAAAAAATGTATGTAAAATTCTTAGTCGACTTTTTTGCCGCTGCCAAAGAGACGATTGTTGTAAGAAAATATCACTATTAAGAAAGAAAAATATTTAAATCCGTTGACCTTGGAGGCCATCCCGGTATTTGCCTGTTTCTCTTCAGATTCTATCAAATTTTATATTTGTAGGAACTGTATTTAAAGAATATGAATTTTTTGACAATTATTACTCCCGCACTTCTATGTGGGGGAGGAATTTCGTAAGATCCTATTCGAGATAATTTCTACATTATAAATAAAAGATTTCAACAAAACTTCGAGTCTATAAAAACTATCGATTGGAAATGAGAAATTTTCATTGTTAACGCCCCCACCATCCCTTTTGGGGTTAGAATTCGAGAAAATCCATTCTCAGCTGAACTTGACATCGTACACGAAGATTCCTACCAAATTTAGGATCTGCAGGAGTTACAGTTTGGAAATTAAAATTTTAGATTTTGACACCCACCCCCGCAATCCCTATCGGAAGTAGAATTTTTTGGGATCCGTTTTGAGATGATCTCATGACAAATGAAAGATTCCTACCTAATTTCAAGTTTGTAGAAGTTACAGTTTGGAAATGGAAATTTCAAATTCTAACACCCACCCCCGCAATCCCTGTCGGAAGTAGAATTTATTGAAATCTGTTTTGAGATGATCTCTACATGACAAATAAAAGATTCCTACCAAATTTACGCCTTTTAGAAGCTATGTTTTGGAAATTAAGATTTTTTTTTGTCAACACCCACCCCCGCAATCCTTATTGGGGGTGATTCGTCGTAAAATCCGCTCTTAGATTATTTCTACATCACATAGAAGATTCTTACCAAATTTGGAGTCTATAAGAGCTATAGCTTGAAAATTAAAAATTGTCATTGTTAATACCCACCCCCACAATCCGTATTGGGAGTAGGCTGTCATTAAATCCACTCTTGAATCATTTATACATCACATAGAGCAGATTCTTACCAAATTTGGAGCCTATAGGAGCTACAGCTCTGAAATTTAAAATTTTCATTATTAACACCCACCCACGCAACCCCTTGTGGAGTAGGATATCGTTAAATTCGTTTATAAATTATTTTTACATCACTAACAAAAAATTCATACAAAATTAGGATTCTCTAGGAGCTATAGCTCGGAAATTTTAAATTTTCATTGTTAACGCCCACCCCCGCAATCCATATTGGGAGTAGATTGTCATAAAATCCGCTCTTAGATCATTTCTACATCACATATAGGAGATTCCTGCCAAATTTGGAGTCAATAGGAGCTATAGTTTAAAAATGGGAATTTTCCATTGTCAACGCCCCCGCAACCCCTCTTGTAGGTGGAATTTCGTAAAATCCGTTCTTAGCTGACCTTTCCACGGCGAAAGAAATATTCCTACCAAATTTCAAGTCTCTACGCTTTATGGTTTCAGAGATATCGTGATGAGTCAATATATAGGTGGAAATCTCTTATATATATATATATATATACATATATATATATATATATATATATAATATAATCGGCATTATCTCTTCTCTAACTTCCGTAATTCTATACGGATCTCAATAAAACGTAACATGCTTATTCTTAGGACGATTTCCGAGGTTAAGTTGTAAGATGAGCTAAATCTGTCGATTAGTTTAGAAATGAGAGCAATTAAAAAATTTTTAAAAATCGTAAAAAATTTTCACTTCTACCTTATTTCCGTGCAATAACAATGGAACGCGACATCCTATCGAATTTCTGTAAATTGCATTTGAAAGCTTATTTAATAAGCTTCAATTTGTGTACTTAATTATTTCTCTAAATTAAATAGTTTAGGAATAATAGCAATTCAAAAATTCTCAAAAATCGCAAAAATTTTCACTTTTACCGTATTTTCGTGCAATTACAATTGAACGCGATATCTTATCAAAATTCTATGAATGGCATCTGAAAGCTTATTAAATAAGCTTTAATTTGTGTACCTCATTATCAGTCTAGGCCAAAAATCACCTGCTTTCTCAAACAGATTTAATAAAATTTTACTTTTGCATTCGTTTTGACGTCATTGTTGTTTAATCAAACAGAAATTTATTTTTTTTTTTCGTATGCAACCCTAGTAGTATTTTTATTATTCATCATGAAATCTACTTCCATTTCGGCTGCCGAATGGCCTTTTTTATAATTTTCAAACCGCAATAATTATTGAATTAATTAACCTATTTTCATGTGGTTGGCGGCATTCAACGCAGTTTTTGAAGCCTCATAAAAAATCTTTGAGTTTAAATTGATCGAACTAGAAATATCGAAGTAATTCAGAAAACAACACTTTTTCGGTTTTCTTTCGACAACGATATCTCTCGAACGAATCAACTGATTTCGACCAGATTAGCGGCAATCGACGTGGTTTTTCAAAGTTAAGAGCTGATTAGTTTTTGAAATCGATTGGTAGAGCCGGTTAATAGTTATTCCAAAAAAGCCACATTTGAAAAAATTTTCGTAGTTTTTTTGAGATTTCTCAAAATTTTTGGTCAAGCCCTTTCGAATGTCGTCAACCGCGATAAAATCAGTCAAGCCGTTCAAAAGTTATGAGAGGTTTACATACACACCCACAAACACACACACACACAGGGATTAGAGGAAAGAAGAAAAGGGGTTTAGGGTTTAGTGGGTAGGGGCGTTAGGGTCGAGTTTTAGTATGACACTGCGTCGAGTCGCCACATATCCAGGCCAAACAACTATGCCTGGAATCCGTAAGAAGGATTCCCCCCCCTAAGATAAAAACACACACACACACACACACACACACACACACACACACACACACATACACACACATACACACTACAGATATACAGACAACATCGACGAAATAGTCAGGGAAGCTTTCTAGGACCTCAAAACGTCAACATCCGTTAAAAACTCGATTTTCGAAAAATGGGGTGAAATCAATAACTTCCCAACTTTTGAAAATTTTGAATTTTCTTAGCGGGAAGTTAATAACTAAAATAATACAAATAATGAAAGTTAATAATCATCGTCGTGATAAATCATAAATAATTGTTTCTCGCATGCAATTCTCAAGTAACCAATCATAATAAATACAATACTCCAATACACAAATTAAGTCACTTTCATCACAAAATATTTTCATAATCACGAAAATTAAAATTTTACAAGATTTTCCCAAATAACTTTAAAACAGTAATTAATGACTAAATTCTGGAAATTGAATTTTAAAGTTCATGTAATTAACTTTAATTTACTTTATTTTACGTTTTTTTTAAATTGGTTTTTTCAATTTTTCTACAGCTTTCAAATCAACAAAAAAATGAAAAATAATTATTTTGATGTCATTATCCTCGAATGCCTACTGTATAACTCAGTGTATCGAAATTGCGTAAAGCTCATGAAACAACATATAATTTTTGTTATTAAATTTATAATTTCCCTTAAATTTCTAAATTTTATTTATGTACTAAAGCTAGTATCAAATATTTCAATTATTACTATGTTCTTAAATTGAGAAATCGACCTTCTCATATCGGGTGTGGCTGAATGGTGCTTTTTTTAATTAAAGTTCATAAAATAAAATGATTAAAAAAAATCAATATTTTGATAAAAAAGATTTTTCGAAAAAATTAAATTATTGATATTTTCAAATTTATTTTTTTTTTACAACCCAAAAAGACTCAAACATACCACTCCCAACAGTTAAAGTCGGCGATATGAACACAGTCGTTAAAATCAGATTTTAAATAAAAATATTAAAAAAAAAAATTTATTTTTGAATTTCTTGTTCTCACACGCAAAATAAAAGATAATGAACAAGAAATTATTAGATTCATGTCAACACATTTTATGAACGAACATTGTCAGTTGTAATATTTTTGTTAACATTAATCACTTAATGTATGTTAAAGCATTTGAAAATTATATTTTTACTATTTTAATGATCGTAAAACCGTCGTGAAAAAATAATTTGAAAAATAAAAAATTATTTAAAATTGCCTATTTTTCCACCATTTATTGTCAAGAATTATGTAGACCTTACACCCAAACAATTACTGATTTTTTAAAAGCTCTTGATGAAACCAAAAATTTAGTGAAGTTAAATATTCGGGACTTAAGCAAAATGGAATGATAAATAACTTTTTTTCTATTTTTAACGATTTTTTTTTGTTTTACCGAAAAAATATCAATTAAATTTTCAATTAAAAAACTTTTGATTTTGAGAATTTTCTCATTTTGGTGAAAAACTTTTCTTCAAATTTTATATCTTGTTTATTTTATCCCTACCAACTCGTACCGTTTAAAATTGAAAAAATAGGCTTTTTTTTTGCAACAAATTTTCAATTTAATAATAAAGAAAAGTCTTTATTTACAATATTTTCTTGGTTGTTTATTTTTTCTCTTCGTATTCCACATAAGATCGAAAATAAATTAATACATAAAATTTATGATAGTTTATATTAATTTGATGAATAACAAAAAATCTTTTTTTTTACCAAGTTTTTTAAAGGAGCCGTTGTCCCCCAACGAAGCCGTTGTGCCTCGCCCTTGTCTGTATTTTTAGGTAGATTTCGTTGAAATCTATCTATTGCATTGGTCCTTGTGTTGTAATTCACACGGAATTTTGTCATTTTATCTCTTAAGTAGTCAAGTAAAGCTCAAAATTAGCATTGGTTCAAAATTTTATATATTTATGCATATATATATATATATATATATATATATATATATATATATATATATATATATATATATATGTAATATGACGTGGCTTGTGGACACGATAGCGTCTACAATTCTCAACGGATTTAAATGAAACTCAGTACACATATTCTTTGGGTAATCACCTTGAACGAGTTCGAAGATGAGCAAAATCGATCAATTAGTTTAGAAATGGTGGTCATTTAAAATTTTCAAAATAGTGAAAATCACGTTTTTGGTCACTTCATTGATGTATAACTTTTGATTGAACAAAAATAGCTAATTTTTGAAAAATTCATGTGATCACTCATGAAATTACCTTCAATTTGACGTATATATCATTGACATTTTGACCATTTTTAGTTATTTTATCACAGTTAAGAGTGTAACTGAACCATTTTCAGGCAATGTGTAGTACAACCGACTTATGAATGTTATTCTATCGGGAATTTTTAACAAACCCTAACGAAATTTAGTATATAGATTCCTTGGACAATTAGCTTGCATGAGCCCTAAAATGAGTGAAATTCGTCAATAAGTTTAGAAATGGTAGCTTCTCAAAATTATCAAAATAGTGAAAATCATGTTTTCGGTGACTTCATTGATGTATAACTTTCGATTGAAAAGAGATTGTTAATTTTTGATAAATTCATGTGAAAGCTCATGAAATCGCCTTCAATTTGACGTTTATAACATTGACATTTTGACCATTTTTAGTTATTTTTTCAAATTTAAGAGTGCAATTGAACCATTTTTAGGCAATGTGTAGTACAACCGACTTATGTACGTCATTCTATCAAGAATTTCATTCAGTGAAATCTACTTTTCATTTTGGGTGTGGCCGAATGGTGTTTTTTTTAAAGTAGTAAAGTTTTTAAACTTTGTAGAATAAAAAATCTTAAAATATGGGTTTTGATCTATTATATAAGATAATATAAAATCTAACTGGATTCAATCACTTATTTTGTCAGGTAGACAATTTAAAAATCTCACTATGCTTTTGTGATCAAAGCTGATTTTTTTAAAACTAATCAATCTTTTTCACGCATTGTGACATATGTACTCAAGATGTAGATTATTAACTGCAATTATAGCATTTAATTATACGTTTTGTTTTTATTCATTTTTATATCTTACACAAGTGTCAAGGTGTACAACAAAAATAGTTGAATGAAAATTCGATACCGACTGTCGACAATAAAGAAGTTTATTCGGTACTTATAATGTTTGTTTTATTTATTTCTTTCAACTACTTAGTTGAGGATAAGATGCTATTAAAACTAAATAATAACTGGGTAAAATTTATACTAATAAATTTGAGCTTTTTTTTTAATTCTACTAGTGACTATTTATCGACAGTAGTAAAAACAAATAATTTCATATTTTATTTCATTTATCATAACAAAATAGTTCTGTAAATCATTCAGTAAATCAAAGAATATCAACTAAAAACCTCGAAGAGAGCGGTAATCTTCGAAGTTGGTAAGTAAAGTCTATTGTAAATTTCTTTTCTTCCAAAAGAAGTTTAAAACGATTCATGGCGATGATTGTAAACACTGAAATTTTTTTTGTCTTTTAATTACAGTTCTTATAGTGATCCGTACAAATTTTATAAATTGAGAGTAAAATTAATGAATTTTTTTAATAATTTGATGAATTCACATCCTGTTATTTGAATTAAAAACTATAATTTAATTTTATGAGTTACCTTTAGGAAGTATTTTTTATTATTAGATAATTAAAAAAAATTTTTTTTTAATGAAAGGATATATTTTAAAATACAAATTATAAACAGAATCGTGAGTAATGTCATCGTTTCTTTTTTTTAATTTTTTTTTAACGTAATTTTCAAAAACTAAATGTTACAAATTCGCTTCTAGTTCATATAAAATTTTCTATTAAAAAAAAATGATTTACTCTAAACGCATGGCTCAAAATGATGGAATAATAATATAGCAATATGGTACGGAATCAAAATAATAAATTATGATTGATTAAATTAAAAATGATATCACCTATGGGAAAAGTATGAATCAAAAGGATGCTCTAAAGATCACTTACATTTCGATAAAGTAGCAGAAGAAAATCCAATAAACAATAATAATAATAATATTAGTAACATGGTTATATTTTTATTATAACAGAGCAGTTGCATTTTTTTATTGTTTAGATATTTTAGCAAAAAACTTTTTTTTGTGCAAGCTATTGAATTATAATGTGCACTCAATAAAACACTTTCATAAATATCACTGTTATTTGAGGTCATTTTCAGCCTCACTTATAACCTTATTATTGTTTGTGAATCACCATAACTATAATAATCAAATAAATTTTAGTTGCACTAGACGAATATCTTAATCTATTCCAACAGGTACTTATTATAATTTTGTTTTGATTAAATAACACGAAAGTGCTTAAATTGACGCATTTTTTAGAAGGTATAATTTAGTCTAGGAATGTTAGTGAGCGTCGTAAGGGAAGTTTTGTAGGTTTGGGTGGGCGGTTCCCATCAACGCGCAGCAAGGGGTTGCTACGGCCGGAGAGTAAAGGGTGTGTGAAACAGAAACGGACTAAAAGTTAGATAGGGAAAGAATGAGAGACCGTCGTAGAAAAATGTGAACTATTCTTATAAACGTGTTGCCGCGTCGAGACGCCCGGCACTACTGAGCAAGCTGAAGAAGAATTCAGAGCCCGTTGGGGTGTTGCTACTGCTGCTGCTGCTGCTGCTGCTAACGCTTACGCACACCCATTAAAACCGAAAGGTCACATTAGTTCGGTGGGGGCAAAAAGCACATTCGCATATATATTTTGTATGATGGTATTGTATCAACGATTTCTCAAAAATGAATAATACCTGTCGTTTGAACGTTGCTTACAGTTTAAATATTATATTAATTTTTTTAAATTTAAATAATTAATTTAATTCGTAAAAATATCTATTAAACATCAGAAATTATTCGAAAATATAATAAGATAAAATGTTAAGAATTAAAATGTTTGTTAGTACGTTAACAAAATACTGAAAATTTCATTTCAATGGCTGAAATGTTTAAAACTACTGTGGATTATGACTTATTGGAATTTTTTCGTAGTCAAAAAAAAAAAAAATACCTTTATAGGTAGAAAATTTGTAATACTATTTTTTTAATCTTTCGTCATTTCAGCTAAAAACACGGTGCCGCCCTAATGCTACGGCATTTGCTTATTAAGAGTATATGAGATACTGAAAATAACGAGAATAATAAAAGATTAGATTTATAGGTATTCCCGAAGATTTAGAAAAATTTTTATCACACAATATAATAATTTCAAACAAAATTAGGGGAGGGGGGAGGGCAAAATGGGGTACTTAAGAAGCCGTTATGATTTTAAGGACTTAAATATGCTAGTTTCTCTCGTTTTCGGTTGTAATTGAAAGAAAATAATCAAATTTCAAGTTGCCGTAGAAAAAATTTTTTTTTTTGTGGGCAAAATGGGGTAGTTGTAAGTCCCGCTTAGTTTTCATTGGTTTTTAACCAATTGTTAGTTGAAGCAATACACTCCTAACAAAAATTGAGGTAGCAAAAAAAATTTTTTAATTTTGTAGTAATTTTTAACGGGTTTCGCTTGAGTAAATTAATATCAAAATAAAAAAAAATAAATTCTCTTGAAAAAATTCTAGTTTTTGGATCTCCCAGTGAAAAATTTTTTAGACTCATAATTCTCACGCAATTCCAAGCAATAGTACGAAAAAAAAGATTCGTAATTTTTAACTTCCCGCTAAGAAAATTGAAAATTTTCAAAAATCTGGAAGTTATTATTTACCCCGTTTTTCTAAAATCGAGTTTTCATCAGATCTCGACGTTTTGAGGTCCCAGGAAGCTTCCCTGACTACTCCCGCGATGGTGTCCGTGCGGCTGTGTGTGTGTGTGTGTGTGTGTGTGTGTGTGTGTGTGTGTGTGTGTGTGTGTATGGGTGTGTGTATGTATGTAAACCTCTTATAGCTTTTGAACGGCTCGGCCGATCGGATCGAAATAGGTGGCGATCCAAAGAGTATAATTGCCATTAAATTTCGTGAAAATTTGAATCGATTCGGTTCACTAGATTTTGAGAAAGAGCTCAGAAACGTCATAAGTGCAATTTCAAGCGTTTAGGTATGGAATTGGCGGGAAGTTGCAGGGATGGCCTTTAGGGTCAACCGTTTTCCAGATTTTTTTGCACTCTCTTTCTTGGTTTAGGGATTCAGGAAAATTTTTTCAAGTTGAATAATCGTGTAGGCCTGAAAATCTTACTTTTTAAATTAAATATCTCACAAGCGCACCAAGTGATTTTGAAGAAATTGGCGGCCTCTGACGCAGTTTTCTGAGCATTGATAGTTAAATTATGACATCAAAAATAATCCAAGAATAAATTTCGAAGCTATTTGAAAAAGACACTTTTTTAGAGCAGTTAGTGTACGATTTCTCTTCAACACATCACCCGATTTTGATGCGGTTTGCAACAATCAGCGTAGTTTTTTAAATTAAAAAGCTGATTAGATTTTGGAATTGATCGTTACAACTGTTTAAAAGCGGTTAAAAAAAAAAAAAAAAAAAGTTATTTCAAATTTATGAGGAAGTCTAAGTTTCGCTAAGCCCTATCGAATGACGTGAATGTTGTTCAAATCAGTGCACTCGCTCAAAAGTTATGAGAGGTTTACACTCACACATACACACGCTGACAGACATCCTCGTAGGAATATTAAAAACTACTTCCCAGGACTTTAAAAATGTGGAGATCAAATGAGAATTTGATTTTTGAAAACTGGCATGGTACCAATGACTTCCCGGTTTTTTTTTATTTTTTTTTAATCATTTATTTGTAAAGCGAGAACTTAAAAATCTAGAAAAAGAAATCTCATATGTAAAAAAAAATTTATTATGATGCACAATGACGATAAAAATTACTGTAAAAAAAAAATAGAAAAAAAAAACTTTTTTTTATGTTTTTTAAATTAAAAACAATTTTTTTTTTCTCAGAAATTGTAAAATGTGACGTTAAAATATATTTTAGACAGCTGAAAGAGCTTTTTGGAAAAAAAAATTTTTTTTACGAAATTTCGGGGTTACCCATTTTGCCCCCACCCCCTCCCCTATATAAATTATAGTGTGAAAGGGAAAATTTCCGAATTTGGAAATATAAAGGTATTAGACTGTGTCAAATAAATCGAAGATTTTTTTTTTTCGGTCCTATATCAAAATTTCGTTGAGATTTACGAAAAAAAAATTGCGTCCAAATTTGAGCGCTTTATCTTCATTTTTCAGTTAGCGCTCGCAAAAAGAAGAATTTTCGTCGAAAAAAGTTTTTTTTCACTTATTTTTTGGTTATAGAAAATTCAATATACCAAATATGGAAAAACCCTTGGTATGGTTTTGTCGGAAATTAAATTGTCTACAAAGATGATTTTTTGTCGAATTTAAAGAATCAACAAATTTTTTTTAATAGCTAATTTAATTAAAATTTGTTCGATAATTTTTGTTTTCAATTATTGATGGACACGTATTAAACTACTTCTTAACGAAAAGACTAATACAATTTTTCTAGGAATATTTATGATCCAAAAAAATAGTTCTTATGCTTTAATTGAATGTAATATGGTACTATAGAAGTTAAAAATAATTTTACTAACAAAAATAATGAAGACAAGAAGATTAATTATTTTGTAATTTTTTATTCATAAGTCTCATTGACTTAAAAATTATTCATGCTTCAAAATTAATAAAATATATCTTTTTCTGTCATTTTTATTCGTCAACAGATTCTTTTGTAGCGCTCGTAACTCAAAATAGTGGTTGTAGTCTAGCCAAAAATGCCTTTTTGGTTAACTTTTTTCAGCAGTCTCCGAAAATTATTATTGAGCTGTTATTCGATTCAGAATGGCATCTAAATAATTTTTGAAAAAAATTAAGTTCCGCTTGTAAAAATTGCAAAAGTTATCAACAGTTAACTGAAAAAAGGGGGTTTAGTTTTTTTAAAATATCTCAAAAACTAATGAAGATTTATTAAATTTAAAAAAAAAATTCAAAAATAGGAGGAAATTTCCTAAAAAAAAGTCCCGACTCCCGAAACTGTAGGACCAATATATAGGGATAAAAAGTACGGCCGGAAACGGGTGCTGTGGCTGACGTTAGTAAGCTATACTTACTTTAGACACTTTACTAATAAAAATTATTTTATCATATTGAATATAAAATTTCGAAAATGAGAATATTCAGGGACTTACGGGATAGATGAATAAACAATAATTTGCCTGGAAAAATTTTTTATCACAATTTTTTAATTAGTTATGCAATAGTTAACTAATAATTTTTTTCCGCTTGAACATGAACATTGCAAGTGTGATAATTGTTTAACTATAAATTTGAAGTTTTTTTCCTCTCTTGGAGCAATTCTTGGAAGTTTTCAGAATAAATCCCCGTTGAAAAAATAAAAAAATTTTCATTTTTCAGTTTTTTGTTAATAATTTTCGATGTTGCAAAATTAAAAACATAAATTAATCGTCGAAAAAAAATTTTTTCTTCAAAATATTATTAATGATTCGTTTTTTTGTTGTCAGAAGCTGCATAGACATAATTATTTTAAATATTGGTAAAAAATTAATTTTTGAGATATTTTCAAAAAACTAAACCCCCTTTTTTCAGTTAATTGTTAATAACTTTTGCAACTTTTACAAGCAGAACTTAATTTTTTTCAAAAATTATCTAGTTGCCATTCCGAATCGAATGATACCTCAATAATAATTGTCTGAGACTGCTGAATAAAGTTAACCGAACAGGCCCTTGTTGACTAGACTACAACTGCTGTTTTGAGTTACGAGCGCTATAGAAGAATCCGTTAACGAATAAAAATGATAGAAAAGATATTTTTTATTAATTTTGAAGCATAAATAATTTTTAAGTCAATGAGACTTATGAATAAAAATTTACGAAAAAATTAATCTTTTTGTCTTCATTATTTTTGTTAATAAAATTATTTTTAACGTCTATAGTGCCATACTACAATCAATTAAAGCATAAAAACTATTTTTTTGACATATCAACCGTGAAAGTTGGATTTTCAAGTAACACACTGAGGGCGCAAAGAATACAATTTCTGACACTATAGTTTAGTTAATTTACCTCGTACTAGTATCGAAAAGTAACTTCTCTCTCTCTATCTGTCTCTACATTACTGCACGGCTGCTAAAATACGCTATAGATGAGTCGAATTATTTTTTAATTATACAAACGTTCGCTGGGTGGAGTAAAAGTCGCAAAAAAAATTTTAGCGACAGTCGAATCTTGTAAACGACTTCAACATATACGTAGATTTAATCTCGTGTGACAGGTTTTGTGTTTAAATTATAAAGTTATTAATAAAAATGAATGAACTATTAACAAAAACATGAAATCCACCTAATTTAACTACTATGGCAATTACTTTAAATAAAATAAACAATGATAAAACATTTTTTACGGTTCTTTCAAATCCAACTTTCAGAATTGATATGACAAAAAATTATGTTCGATACTTTATGCTCAAAGGTAGGGATCCTGACAAACTTGAAGTGAAAGCACGCGTTTGAGACTATGATACATTCTCATCAAGACCTCGTACTATATCCGGACTCGCTACGCTCGTCCGGATAAATAACTCGGTCTTGATAAGAATGCGCCATAGCCTCAAACTCGTGACGTCACTTCAAGCCGTCAAAATCCCTGCCTTTGCGCATAAGTATCGAAAATAACTATTTTAGATTATAAATATTCATATAAAAATTGTATTAGTCAGTTATTTTCATTAAGAAGTTGTTTAATACGTTTTCATCAATAATTGGAAATGAAAATTATCGAACAAATTGTAATTTAATTAGCTATTAAAAAGAAGCTGTTGATTTTTTAAATTCGATAAAAAATCATCTTTGTAGAGAATTTAATTTCCTACAAAACCATATCAAGGGTTTTTTCATATTTGGTATATTGAATTTTCTATAACCGAAAAATAAGTAAAAAAAAATTTTTTTTTGCGAAAATTCTTCTTTTTGCGAGCGCTAACTGAAAAATGACGATAGAGGGCTCAAATTTTGACACAATTTTTTTTCCGTAACTCTCAACAAAATTTTAATATGGAATTGAAAAAAAAAAAAAAATCTTCGATTTATTTGGCACAGTCTAAAAGGTATAAAATTAAAAATATTTAAAGTTTTGTCCTTGGTTAAAAAAAGATAATCGTTGTTTCTCGTAGGGAAGGATGGGGTAAGAAGGGCCCTTTCAAAAATTCGACTAAAAAAATTAGGAAAATGGTTGACCCTAAAGGCCATCCTTGCAACTTCCCGCTAATTCCGTTAATACCTGGCCCTTTTTTTGAGCTCTTCGAGCTCAAAAGTACAAACTGTGTGTTGTTTTGAGCTCTGTGAGCTCAAAAAGATACCTTTTCTATACTTTTGAGCTCTCTGAGCTCAAAAGTCTGATAAAAGTTTTATAGAACATTATTTTTTGAATTTTCAAACCGCAATAACTTTTGAATGAATGAACCGATTTTTACGCAGTTGGCCGCATTCTACGAAATTTTTTACGTCTCATAAAGAATTTCTAAGTTTCAATTGGTCAAACTAACTCCGAAAAAACACTTTTTTCGGTTTTCTTTCGTTCACGATATCTCTCGAACGAATCAACCGATTTTGACTGGATTGGCGGCGATCGATGTGGTTTTTCAAGGTTGAGAGCTAATTAGTTTTTGGAAATGATTAGTTAAGCCGTTTAAAAGTTATCCCAAAAAAACCACTTCAGAAAAAATTTTTTTTCCTATTTTTTTTTAGATTTCTCCAAATTTCTCAAAATCTATGGATCCGAATCGGTTCAAATTAACAGAAAATTTGAGTTTGGCGAAGCCCTTTTGAATTGCACCAACGGCGATGAAATCGGTTTAACCGTTCAAAAGTTATAAAAGGTTACATATTTACACACACACACACACACACACACCCGTCGGAAGAAGCCAAACTCCCACCGTGCGCGTCCCCAGGTGGCGGGTAGGGGGGGTCCTAACCGGTCGTAAGATCGGCGGATTGGGGCGAAATAAAATAGCCCTCGCGGACCAAATCAGGCATCGGAGCTGAAGAGTAACAGCCACCGTCCGTGTATCTTTGTGGGTCGGAGAAAGCTCGCTGTTCTTCGCAGCAGAGGGTAAGAGCGAAATAAAATAGCTCTCGCGGTAAAAAACAAAAACTCCCCTTTCGGCAGGAAGGGTTGGTCACACCATCTGACCTAGGGTCACGTACGCAAGCGGATACGGTAGCGCTGCTCGAAAGAGATGTGCGAAATGATCCTTATAGCGCGGTGTACGTGGTAACTCCCGGCATCTACGTGCCGCACCCACGGGAGCAAGAGGAAGCCGATGAAGGAAGCAGGTGCAGGGTCGAAGCGGTTGAGATTTCCCGCTTCAATGACCGAAAGCTCTTATAGCAATGGAGGTAGCTGTAAGAGTGATCACCCCTCCACTTCCGGAGGCATCGCGTTCAGAGACGACCTTTTGCTTTGGAGTATCACTCAAAATCATGAAAGAAACGAAAAAACAAGAAAAGGACAGGAGTATTAGTGGGCCTCACGCCCTAGAAGCAGCGATTACAGCAAGCGCTGAGATGAAGCGGACGCAAGCGCTGGAACGCCTCGAAATGCTGACCAGCGAACTGCATGAGTTTGTCCAATCAAAGGTCAATATCCATAAAGAGGTAAAGGCCAAGGCAACCAGGGTAGTTAACGCCCTTCGAAGGTTTAAAAAACTGGACGAAGAATGGCAGTCACCTCGACGACTCACTCCTCGTCTTATGCCGGAGAAGAGCAGTCAACTTACTTTGGAGATCGAAGAATCAATGGACACCGGAGGCGATGGTGACGGTGAATCTGATGCTAAAGACGAAGGTCATACTTCCAACAAGTCTAACAAGAGGAAGGACCGAAACTCCCCAGATGGAATAGATAGGCGATTGACGAAGAGAAAGGACTTGAAACCAAGTCCTCCGAAAAACGTGATGAAGCATAACGCCGAAAAAAAAGACGCGACTGATTGGAAATATGTCCACACAAGGAAAGAGAAATGGAGGCTAGCCAAAGAACAGCTCCCAAAAGAGCATTCAAAGATGCCCAGGCCGGAGCTTAAGCGCAAAAAACCGCTCAAATGGATCAGACCCGACGCACTGATCATCCGCCCGGCCGAGAAAGCAAAGTACGCCTAGATTCTGCGTCACATAAAGAAGGACGTCCCTGATGAGCAGGTTCGCACAACGGTGGACAAGATCAACAAGACCAGAAGCGGGGACTTGCTGATTACGATTTCGCGGAAGAGTGTGGACAAAGGCCAAGGCCTGCTATGCATCAGATGCGGCCAAGAAGGACACAAGATTGCGGACTGTAAAAACCCAGCGAAGTGTGTATTATACGCGGAAAATAAGAGCGCAGAGAACGCTGCCCATCACGCCGGCACATACAGGTGCCCGGTATACAAAGAGGCACTCCAGAGAATGACAAGCAAGCAAATATGAGGATATTACAGCTTAACCTCAATCACTGTGAGGCCGCGCATGACCTGCTCATGCAGACCGTGCGTGAATTAGAGCTTGATTTAGTAATAATAGCAGAGCTATACAGACACCTGAATAACCAACCTTGGGAAACTGACAGCACCACCAAGGCTGTCATCTGGTCCTGTGGCAAACTCCCCTTCCAGAGCATAGTGAGCAATGATAGCATCGGCTTTGTAGCAGCGTCTATTAACGACATCCGTTTTGATAGTTGCTATGCACCACCTAGACTTTCCATTGCCGACTTTACTGACTTCCTGGATCGACTGACAGAAGACGCAAAGCAATACTACTCAGTAGCTATAGCAGGGGACTTCAATTCCTGGGCGGTAGACTGGGGCAGCAAGCAGACTAATGCGCGAGGCAAGGCACTACGTGAAGCAATGGCCTCATTGGACGTGGTCCTTCTCAACATCGGTGAAACACCAACATATACCAAGGGAAAGGCTAGTTCGATAATAGACCTCACATTTGTCAGCAGCAGCTTATTGAAAGGAAACTATTCTTGGGAAGTCTTAAACACCTACACTGCCAGCGACCACAGTGCAATACTTTGGGAAATATTGGCTGGCCGGAACCCTCAAAGAGCAACTAGACAAACTAATGCAGCTGGATGGAAAGTGAAAGACTTTGACTCGGAAGCTTTGGTAGTAGCGTTAGACAGTGACTCGACCATCATCACAGGAAATTCTGTAGAGAAGACGAAGGACTTAATGACGAGAATTGCCCAGGCGTGAGACACCTGCATGCCCCGTAAGCGTGGCATCAATAAAAGACCATCGGTGCACTGGTGGAATGATCAGATTAACGCCCTTCGCACATCTTGTCACAAAAAGAGAAGATTATCACAGCGTGGCCACCGACGACCTAACTCTGCGGAGCTGGTCGCAGAATACAAAAAGGCCTATCGAGAACTGAACAAGGCCATCAAAGATAGCAAAAGACGCTGTTGGAAGGAACTCGTCGATGAGGTAGAAAAGGACCCATGGGGCAGACCGTATAGGGTGGTCATGACCCACCTGAAGCGCCAGCCAATGCCATCACCTACGTGTCCACAGCTCCTGGAAAGAATAGTTTCTACGCTGTTTCCTCGACAGAGTAAGTTCGGCTATTCTTCATTGCCAGTAAATCGAGAAGACATTCCACCTGTCACAGAAGAGGAACTGATGGAGGCGTGTAACCGAGTAGGGAATAATAAGGCGCCGGGATTGGATAGAATCCCGAATATTGCATTAAAAACAGCTATTAAAGCAGCGCCAAATCTATTCTTAGATACCTACGATTCGTGCCTCAAAGAAGGGATTTTTCCTAGAAGATGGAAACAGCAAAGACTTGTACTTCTCCCTAAAGGGAAGAAGCCACCGGACCAGCCATCATCCTACCGACCACTCTGCATGCTGAATACAGCGGGTAAGATATTAGAGCGTATAATGCACCAACGAAAAGAAGCAGTCGTCGATCCACTCCTAGCAGAAGGCCAGTATGGTTTCCGGAAAGGACGATCAACGCTGGATGCGATCAACCTGGTGGTCGATACAGCTAAGGAGGCAATCGCTGGAAAGAGATGGGAACGTGGCAGAAAGAAGTATTGTTTAGTGGCTGCCTTGGACATCAAAAATGCCTTCAATTCCGCTAACTGGGACTGCATCATGCGAGCTCTCAAAGATAAAGAAGTGCCAGGATACCTGCGCAGAATGGTAGCAAACTACTTTACAGACAGAGTCCTCAAATATGACATGAAAAACGGTCCAAGGGAGTACGAAATAACCGGAGGAGTGCCACAGGGCTCGGTTTTGGGTCTTTTGCTGTGGAACATCATGTATGATGGTCTCCTGAGAGTTGCATTACCATCAGAGGTGAAACTTGTTGCATATGCCGATGATATAGCGGTAGTGATTGTCGTAAAACACTTGGAAGAGATCAATGTGGCTTTCGATATCACATTTAGCCGGATTAACTTATGGATGGAGATGATGAAGTTGGAGTTAGCCAAGCACAAAACTGAAGCTGTGCTCATCACCAGCAGAAAGATCGTAGAAAACATCAAGCTGAATGTCGGCGAGCAGGAGATCGCATCTCAACCATTTATCCGATATCTGGGGGTGACGCTGGATGCCCAACTGAACTTTAAGCAACAGGTCGAACACGTAAGTGCTAAAGCATCAGCGGTGGTAACTAGTCTATCAAGACTGATACCGAATGTTGGAGGCCTGAAGCAGAGCAGGAGACTATTGCTGTCGTCAGTAGTCACATCAGTACTCACATATGGAATATCCGTTTTGGCAGACGCACTGGAGACCCAAGAATCATGGAGGAAATCCGGACCGGTCTACCGATTAAGTGCACTGAGAGTTGCAAGCGCCTTCCGCACAATATCCGAGGAGGCAGTGTGCGTCATTTCTGGAACTCTGCCTCTTAGAGTCTTAGTTGAGGAAAGACGGAACCTATACCACCGAAAGAGGTCATCTACACTGAGCGCTGAAGAACTGAGAACTGAAGAGCGACAACATAGTACAGCAAGATGGCAACAACTGTGGGATGCTGCGGAGAAGGGAAGATGGACTCATCGACTTATACCAAGGATTGACGTTTGGCTTAACCGGAATCACGGCGAGGCCAACTACTATCTGACCCAGATGTTGTCAGGACACGGTTTTTTCCGGGAGTACCTTCATCACTTTAAGCACGATAATTCCCCAGAGTGTCCGTCTTGCCCAAGAGTTGCTGAAAATGCGGAGCACGTTTTCTTTGAGTGCCCTCGTTTTAACCCACAGCGTGATGAGTTAGAGAAGATCCTGAACAAGAAAATCACACCAGAGTCAATAGTAGAAGAAATGCTGTCATCCGAAGCTGCCTGGAACGCCACAAGCACGTTTACCACCGAAGTGCTTACAGAGCTGCGTTCCATCGAAAGAAAAAGGGCAAATGAAAGAAACTAGAAGGCAGGAAAAATAACACCTTAGCCACCAGAAGGAATAGCAGTAGCTAGATCCTCCCCTCACGAAGTAATGCCTGACGGCGGTTTCCATGAGGGATTAGAGGAAAGAAGAAAAGGGGTTTAGGGTTTAGTGGGTAGGGGCGTTAGCGTCGAGTTTTAGTATGACGCTGCGTCGAGTCGCCACATATCCAGGCCGAACAGCTATGCCTGGAATCCGTAAAAGGGATTCCCCCCCCCTAATTTAAAAAAAAAATCACACACACACACACACGCACATACATACATACATACATACAGACAGACATAGTGACAACCTCGCGGGGATAGTCAGGGAAGCTTCCTGTGACCTTCAAACGTCGAGTTCTGATGAAAACTCGATTTTTGCAAAACGGGGTGAAAACGCAAGTCTTTGAGGACTTCTGTTGTAAACGTGTTGGTAGCGTTCCAGGCAGCTTCTGACGATAACATTTCTTCCACTAGTGAATCTCGTTGCATTCTCTGGTTCAGGATCCTCTTAAACTCTTCACGTTGTGGTTCGAACCGAGAACATACAAAGAATACGTGCTCCGCATCTTCAGCAACTCCTGGGCAGGACGGGCACTCCGAAGAGTCATCGTGCTTAAAGTGGTGTAGATACTCTTAAAAACACCCGTGTCCCGACAACATCTGCGTAAGATAGTAATGGACCTCGCCGTGATTCCGTTTAAGCCAAATGTGGATCCGAGGTATGAGGTGGTGCGTCCACCTACCCTTCTCTGCAGCATCCCATTATAGTTTCCATCGGCCTATGCTGTTCTGCCGTTTTTCAATTCTAAGTTCTTCAGGGCTTAGTGCAGTTGACCTTTTTCGTTGATAAAGGGCCCGTCTTTCCTCTGCTAGAACTCTAAGAGATTGTGTTCCGGGAATGACGCACACTGCTTCTTCTGATATTGTGCGGAAGGCACTAGCTATTCGTAGGGCACTCAGTCGATATACTGGTCCAGCTTTTCTCCATGATTCTTGAGTTTCCAGTGCATCAGCCCAAAGGGATATTCCATAAGTGAGCACTGATGTGACTACTGATGACAATAATAGCCTTCTACTCTGCATTGGGCCACCGATGTTAGGTATCAGCTGTGTGAGACTAGCCTTCACTACTGACGCTTTGGCACTGACGTGTTCCACCTGCTGTTTGAAGTTGAGTCGGGCATCCAGCATCACTCCCAGATAACGGATAAATGGTTGTGATGTGATTTCTTGCTCTCCGACTCTCAACTTGATGGTTTCTACCGTTTTTCTACTGGTGATGAGCACTGCCTTGGTTTTATGCTTGGCTAGTTGCAAGTTCACCATGTCCATCCACAAATGACTCGTCTGAATGTAACATCAAATGCCATTTCTATTTGTTCGAGGTGCTTTGCGATGATCACGACAGCTACGTCATCCACATGTGCTACAAGTTTGACTCCCGTAGGCAATGCTATTCTCAGGAGGCCATCATACATGATGTTCCATAGAAGAGGACATAAGACTGATCCCTGTGGTACTCCTCCGGTGATTTCGTACACTTCCGTACCGTTCTTCGTGTCATATTTCAGGACCCTAATCGTGAAGTAGCTCGCTACCATTCTGCGAAAGTATCCTGGTACGTTTTTTTCTTCTAGAGCCCGCATAATGCAGTCCCAGCTAGCGGAGTTGAAGGCATTCTTGATGTCCAAAGCAGCCACCAAGCAGTATTTCTTCTTTCCACCCTTCCATCTCGTTCTGGAAATTGCATCCTTGGCTATATCAACAACCAATTTGATCGCATCCAGAGTTGACCGTCCTTTTCGGAAACCAAATTGGTTCTCTGCCAGGAGTGGATCGACTACAGCCTCTATTCTCTGATGAATTATGCGCTCGAACATCTTGCCGGCTGTGTCTAATATGCAGAGTGGTCGGTAGGATGACGGTTTTTCCGGCGGCTTTTTCCCTTTCGGAAGTAGTACTAGCCGTTGCTGTTTCCACTTCTGGGGAAAAGTCCCTTCCTTCAGGCATGTGTCGTAAACGTCCAGGAATAATGTCGGTGCTGCCCTAAGGATTGATTTCAGGGCAAAATTAGAGATTACATCCAATCCCGGTGCCTTATTATTCCCTACTCGTTTGCCTGCCTCTATCAACTCATCCAATGTGATAGATGGGATGTCTTCAGGGTTGAGCTGCTCCAACTTGTAGGTGAATACCGGCTGTTGGGGAAACAGCGCAGTAACAATCTTCTCTAGGAGCTGTGGACACATAGGTGATGGCATTGGCTGGCATTTCAGGTGGGTTATAACCACCTTATACGGTCTGCCCCACAGATCTTTCTCTACCTCTTCGACGAGTTCCTTCCAACAGTGTCTTTTGCTATCCTTGATGGCTCTATTCAATTCTCGACGGACCTTTTTGTACTCCGCCACCAGTTCTGCAGAGTTAGGTCGACGGTAGCCATGCTCAGATATTCTTCTTCTTTTAAAACACTCTTTACGAAGAGCGCTGATGTTATCGTTCCACCAGTGTACCGAAGATCGATGATTCATTCCACGTTTCCGGGGCACACAAGCGTCGCAGGCCTGGGTCACCCTCTTCATTAGCTCTTTTGCTTTCTCTTCAGCACTCCCTGTGGTAGTCGGGTCACTATCTAAGGCTACTATCAAAGTAGCTGGGTCAAAAGCTTTCACTTTCCATTCAACTGCGTTAGTTTGTCTGGTTGCTCTTCGAAGGTTCTGGCCAGTTGATACTTCCCAAAGGACGGCGTAGTGGTCGCTGGTAGTGTAGGTGTTAATAACTACCCAAGAATAGCTTCCTCTCGTAAGACTGCTGCTGACGAACGTAAGATCCACTATAAAGCTTGCCTCTCCTTTTGAATATGTTGGTGTCTCACCAGTGTTAAGGAGGACAACATCTAGTGTGGCCATCGCTTCAAGTAAAGCCTTTCCTCCTGCATTGGTGAACTTGCTGCTCCAGTCTACTGCCCAGGAATTGAAGTCACCTGCTATTGCTACGGGAAAGTGTTGCCTTGCATATTCGGTTAGACGATCAATAAAATCGATTAATTGTTCCAAAGAAAGACTCGGCGGGGTATAGCAGCTGTAGAAACGAATTCCGTCTACCCATGCAGCTACAAATCCGGCTTTTCTGTTGTCGACTGCCTTCTGGAATGGTAATTTTTCACAGGAACAAATGACAGCTTTGTTGGTACTGTCCAATTCCCAGGGTTGGGTACTCAGATGTTTAAATGGTTCTACTATCAGTACTAAGTCTAGCTGTAGTTCGCGCATGGTTTGTATGAGCAAATCATGCGCAGCCTCACAATGATTGAGGTTGAGCTGCAGTATCTTCATGCTCATTTATTTGTCATTTTCTCGAGTGCCTCTTTGAAAACCGGGTATGTGCTAGCATGGTGGGCAGCGTCCTGCGCACCTTGATCGTCAGCGTATAATACACATTTGGCTGGATTTTTGCAATCAGCAATCTTGTGTCCTTCTCTTCCGCACCTTATGCAGTACTTAGATCGGTCGATTTCACTTTTGCACTGTGATCCAAAGTGCCCAAAGTGCCAGCATTTGAAGCATTGTATCGGTCTCTTTGTTGCTCTCATTCGGCATTTCACCCAGCCAATCCTTATTTTGCCGTTTCCTTCCAGTAGCTGTTGTGCTGTAGCTGCTGGTAGTGTCACTGTAGCCGTTTGCGTTCCTCTGTAGGCCTTACGGATCTTGATAGCCTCTAGTGGTATTTCGCAAGTTTCTCCGATTTCCGTTTTCAGGGCAGTCTGAATGTCCTCCTTTGTCGTGTCATCATCAATGTCTCGGATCTCGATGGTCTCCTGTGGTCCTTTGCAGATTACTTCGGCCTCATTTTGAAGAATATCTGTGATGGCCTTTTGCAAGGCTTGGCTTTTGTCAATACTCTTCTTTGAGAGCGTAATCAGCATGTCCTCTGTTTTGGTTTTGTGGATCTTTTCCACGGTTGTGCGGACCTGTTCAGGACCTGTCAGGGACGGCCTGCTTTATACGACGCAATATTTCGGCGTACTTTTTCTTCTCGACCGAACGGATGATCAGAGCGTCAGGCCTGATCCAATTTCGCGGTTTCTTCCGCTTAGGTTCCGGCTGGGGTTCTTTCGGCGGTTGCTTTGGGAACTGTTCTTTCCTTTGCCTTTTCTGTTTTTTTTTAGACTGAACTCGTTGCCAAGCTGACGCTTTCATCTGTTCGTCGCTTTGCAGTGCTGCTCTTTGCAGAGGGCTTTTCTTCAGGTCCTTCTTCTTTGTTGCTCGGCTGAATGTTGGGTCTGGAGAGGTTCTTTCTTTTCTCTTACTAGGGTTGCCGAAAGTTTCACGCCTGTCTTCAGCGACTGATTCACCGTCACCTTCGGCTTCGTCCATTGCTTCGTCAGTCACGACGACAGCTTGACAGGTTTATTCCGATGTAGCACGGGAAATACGCTGCAATGATGAGCGCCATTCTTCGTCTAGTTTCTCAAACCTGTGAAGGGCATTAGTTACACTAGTCGTCTTGGACTTTATCTCCTTGTGAATGGTGACCTTTGATTGGACGAAATCATTAAACTCACTAGTCAGCTTTTCAAGGCGTTTGAGCGCTTGCGACCGCTTCATTTCAGCGCTTGCGTCAATCGCTGCATGTTGGGCATGAAGTCCGTTTTCACTCTTGTTTGTTTTCTGTAAATTATTCATACTTTTTTGATTTACCAAATTAACAAACTCTATCATGCGTTAAGGATGACTTATTTTCAGGATGCAAGATTATGTCCAAAAAATAAAAAAAAGTTGAAATTAATTTATTATTTAATATTTCCACGTTGTGCATCTTATCTTTAAATACTCGAAATTACAATATTATGTATCTGCATAAGTTTACCTTTTATAGAAGTTGCAAAAAACATAAAAAAATTTTTTTTTTAAATTCAAAAATTTTTTTTTTAAATTCAAAAATTCATATTTTTGAAAAAAAAATCCCTATCCAAAAATTTCATATTTTTTTTAAGATCATTACAGGGTATCATACAAAAAAAATTGAGCCAAAATTTTAATGGCGGTCTTCATTTTTGACGATTTTCAAAAATTCAAAATTTGACAAATTTGGCATTTTTCAAAATTTTTTTCCAAAATTTTTTTTTTTAATAGCCCCAAGTGTTCCCTTTTAAACAAACGAAAGACCATTCCTGTATCTATAATAGCATGGTCTTCGTTTGCGGCTCAATCACGCCTAAACCACTGATCGTATCGACATGAAACTACAACTATTCGATGGGAAATTTTTTCTAGATGGTTTATGGCTATTCATTTTTCGAATTCCAACGTTCCTTCATTTTTTTATTGCTGTTTTACTTTTATGAACATTTATCCCGCTAATAAAAACAAACGACAAGCATTTTCTCTTGATTCTTTTGTTTTCATGGGTTTCAACGGAGTATATTAAACGGATTATGTTCTTTTACATTCAGCTAGGAATCTACTCACACACTCCCACCCGCTCACTCCTACTCATCTACTTCCACTTATACCCAATAGAATAACTGATGAAAAACAAATTTTCTTATGAACTCCACCGTCCATCTTACAGCATTAAATAAATATTTTTATTTTTAGATTAGAAATTTTATTAATTTTTTTTTTTAATTAATTTTTTTTTAATCAATTTTTTTTTTTTTAATTTACTCGAGAACAGCTGGACCGATTGGGCTATTTATTTTGTTATCTTCAGAATTGTCAGGAGAAAGTTTTGTATGTAAGAAAATTTTCAAAAAGTCCGCTAAAAAGTTAAAAATTTCGATGATAATTGAAAGATTCCCATCTATATAGTCACTCATCACGAAATCTCGGGAACCATAGGACTTAGAAACGTGAAACTTGGTAGGAATATTACTTTTGCTATGTAGAGGTCAGCTAAGAACGGATTTTAAGAAAATCATCCCTCAAAGGGAATTGCGGGGGCGTTAACAATAAACAATTCCCGTTTTTTAACTATAGTTCCTATAGACTTCAAATTTGGTAGGAATCTTCTGTAAGAGATGTAAAAATGATTTATGAATAAATTTTACGATATCCCACCCCAAAGAAGATTGCGGGGGCGTTAACAATGAAAATTTGCAATTTCCAAGCTATAGCTTCTGTAAACTCCAAATTTAGTGAGAGTCTTCTATATATAATATAAAAATGATCTAAGAGCGGATTTTACAATAAATTACCTCCAATAAGATTCGCGGGGGTGGGTATTAACAAGAAAAAATTTTAATTTCGAAATATAGCTTCTAAAAATTCTAAATATGGTAGGAATCTTTTATTATTCATGTAAAGATCATTTCAAAATGGATTTCAATAAAGTCTACTTGCGACAGGAATTGCAGGGATGGGTGTTAAAATCTAAAATTTTAATTTCCAACCTGTAGCTTCTACAGACTCTAAATTTGGTGGGGATCTTCGTGTATGTGGGGATATTTGTGTATTTCCTTACAACAATCGTCTCTTTGGCAGCGGAGAAAAAGTCATTGAGAGGTTTCCAAAACTTAACTTTACATGTAGCTATCCAATCAATGGACTAAGAATTTTACATTCATTTTACTTTTGCAAATCACATAACCGATAAATTCTTTTACTGCGGGATCGCGGAAACGTAACAGATTAAAATGAATCCATTTTCCAAGCACTTGAGATGTGGAAAAGAAATTTAGTTACTTATTTCAATAGAATTCATAAAAAACATAAACAATTAATTTTCTATAAAAAATTGATGTCACGGAGAAAATTTTAGTTAACAGAAAATTCGTCGCACTTGAACCTAGACAGATTTCAACTTCACATATTAGACTTGCAATGACTTCAACTAAAACTTTCAATTATTATTAATTTTTGGAAGAAAGCCACGGAAATGTTATAATCATTGCACATTGACAGTTACAATGAATATTAGCTAGAAAAATCACAGGGATGAAAGATACAGGCTAATTCGATGGAATTTGGAATTTGTGCAAGTCAAAACAATATCGATGCTTACAGTTCTATCCGCGGTGCATATTTATGTTCATACAAAAATAAAAAAAAAAAAGGAGAATAATAAAAATATGAAAAAAAAAAATAAAAATGTAACATAAAATTTAATTTATTTCCTTTTTCAATTCACCCAGCGAAGCGGGCGAGAAACGGCTAATATATATATATATATATATATATATATATATATATATATATATATATATATATATATATATATATATATATATATATATATATATACAGTGAAAACCATTGAAGTGGATGAAGAGAATCTGTGTGAACAAGAGGAAAAAATTGAACGTTCAAAAACCAATATAAATAATTCATACTGGTTACTAACAGCTTACGTTTCATTTAGGCAGGAGATATTCGTCTACATCATCGTTATTATCAGATAATGCTGGTCCACAAGAAAGGACAACTCCGGAGATACCAGGGAGTACCAAGACAGTATCAAATGATAGTGCACAAGGTCTGGGGGCATCAGGTACTACTGAATCAGCAACAGAGGCTAGTGGATCGCAGGATTCAGCACCTAAAACATCAGAGGAAGTGAAATTATCTAGCCAGGATCACTAGCCAGGATCCAGAAAAAGATCCTGGCCAAGTATCCAACTCCAGAGAATTGTGTGACTTTAGAGCCTCAAAAGATGAATGCAGAGATCATGGCATCGCTGTTAGAACCAATAATTAAGAAAGATAATAGACTCGTGGAAAAGCAGCAAAAGGTTTGCGTATGTTTATCGGCACTAGGACCTCTAATTTCAGGTCTTCTGAAAGAAAAAATACCAGAGACTGCAAAAATGGTGGCTGTGCTTAGTAATACGGTGAGAGTCTTAGTAGACTTGCAGCGTGATGAATCACTCACACGGTAATTAATAATCACAGAAAACATCAATCCAACACTTAAAGAGACGCTAAACTCAACAAGCATGGACGAATGGCTGTTCGGGAAAAACCTGGAGGAGCCATTAAAAACAGTTAAGCTAACTGAACGTTCGTCAAAAGAATTGAAGCCTGTTAGCAAGAGAAACACTGGTCTCAAGCCAAAAAACTCAAAAGTCCCCTTTCAGCAACCGCCTCGGACACGAGTAAAGAGTAGGGGGGGGGGGAGAGTAGGAACAAGCCGCTAAAAGACGTCGACGACTTACAGCCAAGGCTCAACTCAGAGAAAACCTTACTTCAGGAAGCCAACGATAATAATTGAATGGGTTAAAGGGTACAAGATACCATTTAATCAAAAAGTTACTCAAGCTAGTCCTCCTATAGAGCCGTGTTGGTCAGCAACTGAACAACAGCTAATCGCGAAACAAATCAATAAGCTGCTAGGAAAAGGTGCTATCAGGGAATGCCAAGATACACCTGATCAGTTCATATAAAAAATTTTTCTCATCCCTAAGTCGGATGGCTCGCATCGTCTAATTTTAAATCTAAAAAACTTTAATGAGTTTATTTCGAATGAACCTTTAAGCTGGAGGATATAAAACGGATTAGAGACTTAATAAAACGATTCTGTTTTATGGCAACACTAGATCTAAAAGATGCGTATTATTTAGTATCAATCGATGAAAAATATAGAAAATATTTGAGGTTTAAATTTAATGGTAAGACTTATGAGTTCACATGTTTACCTGTTGTGCTTAGTACTGTTCCTTACGTGTTCACAAAAATTTAAAAGCCGGTGTTTACATTACTGAGAAGTCGTGGGCTCATCTCAGTAAGATATCTAGGTGATATATGGCTTATGGGCGAGTTAGAATTTGACTTAGATAATTTAAAGGAAACTATTAAATTACTAAAAAGTCTAGGATTTATAATAAATCTAGAAAAGAGTCAGCTGAAGTCTTCGACGGAATGTAAATTTTTAGGGTTTAAAAGAGTCACCCCGAGAGTTTTTAGGGTTTATGAGAGTCGAGCTTCCGGGTCCAAAGAAGGACACGGTTAAGCAGCTAGTTAAGAAGTACAAAAAGCTTAGGGGTTGTAAGATTCGAGAGTTTGCATCGTTGATAGAAACCTTTTCTTGCTGCCCAGCGATGCAATATGGGTGGGTCTATATAAAGGACCTGGAACGTGAGAAGACTCGAGCGTTGGAGATAAACGGGTGCAACTATGAAGCATGCATAGAGAGCCCAGACTCTAAAAGAGGATTTCTGTTGGTGGGAAAACAACATAGAAATAGCGTTCAATCCGATTAAATTGCCGGAATTTTGTCTAGAAATTTTTACGGATGCATCGTTAACAGGCTGGGGAGCTAGCTGTAATAAGCAAAGTACGCATAGGTTTTAGAGTGAAGTTGATAGAGAGTCTCCTATCAATCACCAAGAGTTGCTCGCGGCATTGTTTGGATTAAAATTTTTTGCGAATGAAAAGAGAAATTTTGATATTCTCTTACGCATAGACAACACAACAGTGATCGCGATTTTTGCTTCTTACATTCAGTCTAAGGAGAACAAGATTGCCGGTAGGGAATCTAGAGGGTTAGAGCCGGAAACGGAATATGAGCTCAATGAAGAAGCCTTTAGGGAACTCTGTGATAAATTCGGTAGACCAAAAATAGATCTATTCGCTAGTAGAATAAACACAAAATGTCGTAGATACATCTCGTGGAAAAAAGATCCTGGAGCGTTGACAGCAGACGCGTTTACTGTTAAATGGAACTCATGGTTCTTTTATGCGTTCTTACCGTTTACTCTAACCCCAAAAACCTTGAGGAAAGTAGCAAATGAGGGTGCTCGAGGCATTTTGATGGTACGTAATTGGCCTTCCCAGACCTGGTACATACAATGTATGAAAATGTTTGAACCTGATCCGATCATTTTTAATCCTAAAAAAAATCTATTATTTGCTTCTGACAAGAGTTCACATCCTCTGTGGCGACAACTTTCCCTGGTGGCAGGAGTCTTGTCCAACAGGCATATGCAGCAAGAGGTATTCCAGCAGAGGCATTAAACGTGACAATGGCATCCTTGAGTGACTCATCGATGCGGTAATATGATGTAGGCTTCAAGAAGTGGTGGGAATTTTGTTGATTAATATAGACAGAGATATCAGAGGTTGGAAAGTCAGATGTATTAAGATTTTTATCTAGTGAGTTTGAAAAAAGAGCGAGCTATGGCTCTATTAATTCTATGAGGTCAGCGGTGGTGCTACTATTGGGTCCAGAAATTGGGCAAGACCCGAATATAAAACGCTTTTGTAGTGGAGTTTCGAGATTAAGACCAACGCAGCCTAAGTATGATGTGACGTGGAATCCTAAGATCGTCTTAAAGTTTTTGGGAGGTTGGTTTCCTAACGAGAAGCTGTCGTTAGAGAAACTGACATTTAAATTAGTTACACTGCTGACATTGACGACGGGTCATAAAATGCAGACCCTGGCATCGATTGATATTAGAAACATGAGAGAATTACAGGATCAGCTTGAAACTAAGGTTCAGGCAGAGCTGAAAACGTCTAAGCGCAACAAGAAACAACCATCCTTGGTGCTGCCGGTCTTCAAAGAAGATACTTTCGTCTGCGTGGTTGGTGTGGTAAAATAGTATTTGAAGAAAACAGAGAATCTTTGTGGTAGAGGAAATAAACTGTTTATATTCTGGAGAGCACCACATAAGGTGGTGAAGGCCCAGACACTTAGTCGTTGGATAAAAACTGTTCTTAAAGGCAGTGGAGTTGGTACGGACATCTTCACGGCTTACAGCATGCGCCATGCATCCCTAATCCCTTCTATCCTGATAGAATAAGACCCAATGATGTACGACAGGACTTTAAAATGAATGAGGATTCTTACCGAAGCGCCGTGGACTTGGATTGCAGCGTGTTGGTAAAAAAGTTTACTTTGAACGTGTGGTAACAATAGCATGGAGTAGTGGTACTACCAAGTGATCATTCGGAGGAGGCGCTACATACAATTACGATAGAACTTCACTAGATAAGTTCGTTTAATCGTTAAATTTTCTTAGCGAGAAGTTGAAAATTAGGAAAACGGTTGACCCTAAAGGCCATCCCGACAACTTCCCGCCCATTTCATACTTAAGCGCTCAAAATTGCTCTTATTACATTTTTGAGCTCTTCAAGCTCAAAAATATAATTTTCGTGTCATTTTGAGCTCTCTGAGCTCAAAAATCTGATAGAAGATTGATAAAACACTATTTTTTGAATTTTCAAACCGTAATAATTTTTGAATGAATGAACCGTTTTTCACGCGGTTGACAGCATTTGACGCAGTTTTTGAAGCCTCATAAAGAACCCTTAAGTTTAAATTGATCGAAATAGGAATTTCGAAGTAATTCTGAAAAAACACTTTTTTCGGTTTTTTTTTTTCGTTAACGATAACTCACGAAAGAATCAACTGATTTTGACTGGCTTGGCGGCAGTCGTTGTGGTTTTTTCAAGTTAATAGCTGATTAGTTTTTGAAACTGAGCGGTAAAGCCGTTTAAGGGGGCATTCTGGTCTAGAAGCCTAAATTTTAGGCATTTTTCAAACTAACATAAAGAAAAAATTAAGAACATTTTTACGATCGGTTTTTTTATATGATGTTTATTAACGTTTCAAGAATATAAAAAAAAAATTGAAAAAAAAAAAAAATGATAAATTGGACAAATTACAGGTCGGTGAAGTGGGGGCTACAAAAAAAACGGTGCACCCTGGTTGACATGATTCCAGCCCTTGTAGTGATCTGAAACAAAAAAATTTGAAAAATTCTCAATCTGTAAAGATGTCGCTATCGCGTTGACCTTAGTCAAGAAAAAAAAAAAAAATTCACAAAATGGCGTCGACATGAAATATCAATTTTTTTTTTACCCCCTTTTTTTGACCTTTTCGAATTTTTTAAAAATACTCCAAATTGAAATTTTTTAAAATCCAAGACAGACGCGATAGAAAGATATATAAAGAAGATTCCCACCAAATTTCAAAAGAATCGGTCGGGTAGAACTTGAGATATCATGTCAACCACTTCAAAAAAAGTAGTTTTGAGAAAAACGCGTTTAAAGTTTGAGAAACAATTATAGTAGAATAACTCGTATAATAACATTCAATACTCACTTTGGATTAATCGGCGATTCCAGATCCATACATTGGGCCTTCCTCAACTTCATATTCGATGTTTTGTGAAGTTCTTTCAGCTAATCGAGCTGTTCTGCCTTCTTTGGAAGCAGCAGTAGCTCGTAGCTCAGAGCGCTCAATCCGAACTTCGTTACGTCTGATAGCAAATGAATGAGCTTCAGTACCAACGGTGATGCCCATAAGTTCCATCATTTTTAAGATGGGTAAATAACCTTCATTAAAAATGGCAACAGCTAAATAATTCGCAATTTGAATTGTTTGAGATCCAGCGTGAATATGCTTGGGAGCAAAGTCCATATTAATGAATTGAGCGATTCATTGTTATTTTGAGTTTCGGATCCCAAACATCGATGTAGTAAATCGTCAGACGATAAACTGGTATAAATGGGCTCAATTACTTTCAGTACTTTTTCATCCAGGGGGGTATGTTCGTGGACAAACTCTTCAAGAGTGTTCTCAGCTGAGGCTTGTTGCCATTTACACCAGCTTGACGAACCAGTTGGGCAGTACATGTGTTGTGGATTCTTATCGCTTGAACTTTTATGATAATAAGTAGCCCATATTTCATTCTTCATACTCTGCAAACAATCAGGATGCCGACGAATTGCCAGACCGTAGTATAAACTCAACTCATTGATTACTTTATCTGTCAATTTACCAGCTCCTCTGCCGCCAATACCACTATTGTCTTTTTTTGCTTTACGCAACCTGGAACCCATACGTTTCTGGACATGCCCAACACACTCTTTTTTTTCTACGACTGGATCATCATCATACAGGTTGATATCAAGAATACCTTTAAATGTCTTGGAGTCTCCATCTCCAATATATTTTATGTACTTTACCCCGTGCTTCTCGACCGATCTGTTGAACATCTCGACAACAGCATCTACCTCCATTTTCCCAGCACTTCCCCGATGATTGATGGCACATGAATCTTCATGTTCCTCATACCAATCTTGATAAGCTTGAGGATCAGATTTCTTCTTTTCTTTCCACAAGTTACAGCCTTGGCAAAAACTAGATTTTACGACAGTATCGATAACTTTTTTACTGTATTTACCAATAAGGGTTGTAACGCCAAAAAGTGAAGTAAACCCTCGCTTCTTCCAGGTGCCATCTCCAGAAACCGTCAAGTGTTTTGGATTTTCATTAGGTTCAAGTTCTGATAATAATTCTTGCTCTTCTTTTACAGCTTTTGATATTAGCTGATCGTAAATTGCACTTGCGGCTGTATGTAAATTATCAAGACAACTGTAGTAAGTACTGATACATAAACCTTTGCATATATCCATGACACTACAAAAAATATTTATTCCTTCTCTTCCTACTCCTAAAAGTCTCATAGCTGTAACGATCCGGCGATTAATTTCATAAGCTTTGTTCACCAACGGACATGATTGAATGTATCGAACATTTTCACAACTGCACTGTAATGTAATTTTAAATCCTAAACCGCGTGGTGCCGTTTGAGAAAATTTAATTTCTTCTTTGCAGGTAGCACACACAATTAAAGTTGAGAGAGTTTGAAAAACTGAGAAAAATTCCAGAAGACAGTACCCAAAATTTTTGTTAATAACTATTTCCTCATCTCCAAACTGTTTTAACTTAGCTGTTGAAGCACTCGTAGAACTACAATCTTTTGCAGCGGGAAATGGATTTGATGAAAATTGTGTCTTCTTGTGCGTATCTGGACGACTACTGCTCCCCGCGCACTTTTTCTATCCATTTTTAAGCAAATAAAAAAAACAAAATTTATTATTTCACAAAACTATCCACAGAGCACTTGTCTACTTCGCTTCAAGATTGAAACTAAACTGAACAGAATAATAAATGATAAACAATATCAACATTATAACTTTTGCATTGAACAGTTCCTGGTATATTTAGTATGTATATTCCTAGTATATTAAGTATGTATAAAGGTATATATAGAAGTATAAAAATATATATTGAATATATATGAAGGCTTATGTCGAAAACAAAAGAGTTCTTGGAAAGAACGAGTGCTCAAGTCTTCCAGGAACTGCCACTGTTTATTGTGTGATTCGCGACGATCGGCCGGCCTAGATGCTGCGTCACAAAACCGACTGTATCTTCGAAAATAATTCGAATTTTGAAAAATCCATTTAAGGACATATTTTTAAGGGTCTAAACTTTGAAAATATGCAAAAAAAAATCGATTTTTTCAAATTTCTAGACCAGAATACCCCCTTAAAGGTTATTCCAAAAAAACCACATTTGAAAAAATTTTTTTTGTAGTTTTTTGAAATTTCTCAAAATCTACCAGTTCGAATCGGTGCAAATTGTATTCAAAATTTAAATTTGGTCAAGCCCCTTCGAATGGTGCCGACCGTGATAAAATCGGTCAAGCCGTTCAAAAGTTATGAGGTTTACATACGGCCGTGCACATACACACACACACACACACACACACACACACACACACACACATCTCGTGTCGGGTTTGCTGGGCCCCACATCGGGCGCCTCCCCAGGTGGTAGATAGGGGAATGTCCGACATATCTGCCCGGCAGATATATCGAGTACCGCGGAAATAAAATATTCGGGGTGGACCAAAACATAGCAAACAACGATATGAGAATGTCACAACCCTTTTAAACATCGTTTACCGTACAGGGGAGGGATACCTCAGTGTCGGCGAGGGAGGGCGTGCAAACGGACCCGAATTCGTCATCTTCAAGCGACCGTTTGGACAGCGGGGTGAACCCCATGGCTCTGCTGTCTAGTATTGCTACAGGGAGTAAGAAAACAGCCCAGATGGAAGTAGACAGACAGTCAACAAACGTTTCTCGAAGAAGTGGAGGATCTATTGCTCACGTCACTACCCATGCTTACCGAGGAAGGATGAGCTCCTACCCACCGTCACTGGCCAACAATCGCCAATGGAGTGGCTCGGTAGCAAGATCGAAGAGCTAGCTGATTTCATCAAGGACAAGAAGAATCTTCATCATGAGATCAGAAAATTGGTTACGTCCATTGCTACAGCATATAGGATGGCCAACAAATCACCAGGCATGTCGGCGTCAGCGACCCAAACAACTCCAGGTCTGACAAAAAAACCACAGCCACTTCTGGTTACTCCAACCAAACCACGACACAAAAGAAAAGGACAACAGGAAGAGACAGCTGTCCACGCCTAGCCCTTCTTCAGCAAACGACAAGCCAACACAGAAAAAGACAGCCTGGGACGATACCTGGATCAAAGTGACTCGGCCAAAGAAGAAGGAAACAGAACAGGAGTCAGCGGCTCAATCTACTAAAGCCGAAAACCAACCAAGTAAGGGTGGCTCTAAGAAATCGAGGAGGAAGAAGACAAGAACTACGGCTGTTCTTGTCCAACCAGTAGAAGGCCAAACTTATGCAGATATCCTGAAAAAAATCAAGACCAAGGTAAACCCTGTCGAGACTAGCGTAGGCATATAGTCTATCAAAAAGAAGAAACACGGAGGCGTTCTCCTTGAAATGGCTAGAAAGATCGAAGACACCAGAGCTTTCACCGATGCAGTAAAGTCAGTCACTGCTAATATTGGTACGGTCAAGACGATTACACCAATAACAATGATCGAGATCCTCGATTGGGATGGAGTCTCTACCGAGGGTGACGTCCGTGAAGCACTTAAACGTGACTTTTCAACAGCTTGGAGATCAAACGCGTGAATTTGACGAAACCTACACCACGAGGCGATCGGGCGGCTTTCTGCGAGATAGACGGGGCTAACGTGATCAAGATCCTTGACAAGGCCTATATAAAGATCGGATGGATTAACTTTCATATACACCCAGTTGCGAAAGTAACCCAAAGCTTTGAATGCCTTGGTTTTGAGCATCAAATGCGTAAATGTACGAGACCCGACAGAGGCAAGTGTTGCTATAAATGTGGCTGAGAAAACCACAAGTAAACTGCACGGAGAAGCCAAAATGCTTCCTCTGTACACCGGTCAAAGACGCTCAAAATGGCTTATGTCATATTTCTGGCTCCGGGGCTTGTAAGGCATTCTGCACCGCACTTGCCAAAGCTACGAGAGGGCAGAAATGACCCGCATACTACAAGGAAACCTGAACAGGTGTGCGTTGGCGCAAAACTTACTTCGCCAATGAGTCTTTGAAGAGAAGATCAAGGTTTGCTTCATCTGCGAGCAACATCTAAACCTCAATTTAGAGCATAGTTCACCGACGAAACTGGCACGGCAGCGATTTGGATTGTGAACACAAAGAACATCACCACCAACAACAGCGGAAGTGGAGCTGGTTTTGTTTGGATTCAAACCCCCACAACCTGCCTCATAAGCTTCACCTAATGAAGGGATTAGTGTGTTCTGACAGAAACTGGCAAATAGAAAAGATGCGATTACTAAGTTCGGCGGCGAAGTCATCGTAGCTGGTGATTTCAATGCTAAATTGGCTGAATGGGGCGCTGCTTTCTCCGACGACAGATGTAATGAAGTCGCTGACGTCGCAGCTAGACTCGACCTCATAGTGCTGAATACCGGGAGCACCACGACCTTTAGAAGACCGGGGTACCAAAAATCCATCCTCGACATCTTGTTTGCGACTACAAGGATTGCCAACATGATTAAAGAATAGACTGTATCCGAAGAACACAGTAGCAGTGATCACCAGTTTGTGACATTCAACGTTAGACTGGCATCTGCTTCGATTTCACAACGCGACCTTTCTAAGCGGAAGTGGAACGCCAGAAAGTTTGACCTAGAGGCACTACAAACGTCCCTTACACAAAGCTGGTCTACTCTGCAGAACAACCCGATCCCAAATGCAGCAAGACTGAAAAAACAGTACTAAATACGATGATAGAAATTGCTGCCTCATGTGACGCCTGTATGCCGCGGCTAAAAAGTCGGGGTCTTCACAGGCCGGCGTACTGGTGGTCACCAGACATAGCAGAACTTCGAAAAAAATGCCACAAGCTACGTCGGCTAGCAACGAGAGCTGCGAAACGCTCCCCCAATCAAGATCTACATTCGAGCGAATACAAGCAGGCCAAAAAGAACCTAAACCAGGCTGTCAAAGCAAGCAAAGCGAAATTGTGGCAAGAGATCTATAACGATCTTGATAAAGACATACGGAGTAAAGCCTCCAAAATTGTCGTCAAACGACTTGGAAAGGCTTCACCAGAAGCGCCGAAACCACCTGCTTTAATGAGCAGCATCGTAGCGGAACTGTTTCCCAAACACCTACCACGGGAAAGAAGACATCATATAAAAAACAGCGTAACACCTTCCACAACCAGGGAACTACAGGACGCGGCGATGACTCTCAAGACAGGAAAGGCACCTGGTCCTGATGGTATCCCGGTATCGGTGATCAAGATTGCAGCCCTGGAATACTTAGATATATTACTGAACGCTTACAACGCATGACTAGCAACTGGCACGTTTCCGACGGCTTGGAAGCGACAGAGATTGGTTCTGTTAGACAAAGGTTAAGGTAGCCTTGTCACAAACAAACAAACACACACACACACATCATCGCGGAAATATTCGGGAAAGCCTCCTAGGACTTCAAAACGTCAACATCCGTTGAAAACTCGATTTTCGAAAAACGGAGTGAAACCAACAACTTCCCAACTTTTGAAAATTTTCAATTTCCTTAGCTGGAAGATAAAAAAAAAAATTAGAAAAACTGTTGACCCTGAAGGCCATCCCTGCAACTTCCCGCTAATTCCATACCTAGGCGCTTAAAATTGCACTTATGACGTTTCCAAGCTCTTCGAGCTCAAAAATACAATTTGTGTTATTTTAAGCTCTCCGAGCTCAAAGAGATAGCTTTGCTATGCTTTTGAGCTCTCCAAGCTCAAAAATCTTAACAAAATTCGATGAAACACGATTTTTCTAATTTTCAAACTGCTGTAACTTTCTAATAAATCAACCGATTTTCACGCGGTAGGCGGCGATCAATGTAGTTTTTTGAGCTCTATAAATAATTCTGAACAAAAAAATGATCTGATAAAAAATTTCGGAGTTATTACAAGAAAACACTTTTTTCGATTTTTTTCGACAACGATATCTCACGAACGCATCAACTGATTCTGACGCTCTAAGTAGCGATCGATGCGAGATTTCAAGGTTAAAAGTAGATTAGTTTTTGAAGTTGATCGGTTCAGCCAATTCGAAGATATTTAAAAAAAATTAAAAAAAAACTTTTTTTGTCACTTTTTTTCACTTTTTTTGCAATTTTCCGAATTCTACTGATCCGAATCGGTTCTAACTTACAGAAAATTAGTTTGAATATAGGAATAAGTTTGACAAAGCCCTTTCGAATGACACCAACCGCGATGAAATCGGTCAAGCCGTTCAAAAGTTACGAGAGATTTACATACACACACACACACACACACACACACACACACACACACACACACATACAGACGTACGGACCTCATTGTGAAAATAGTCAGGAAAGCTTCCTAGGACCTTAAAACGGCGAGATCCGATGAAAACTCGATTTTCGAAAAACGGGGTAAAACCAATAACTTCCCGATTTTTGAAAATTTTCAATTTTCTTAGCGGGAAGTTAAAAATTAGGAAAACGGCTAACCCTAAAGGCCATCCCTGCAACTTTCCGCTACTCTTGTAACTAAGCGCTCAAAATTGCACTTATTATGTTTTTGAGCTTCAAGCTCAAAGATATAATTTTCGTGTAGTATTAAGCTCTCCGAGCTCAAAAGTCTGATTGAAGTTTAATAAAACACTATTTTTTGAATTTTCAAACCGCAATAACTTTTGAATGAATAAACCTATTTTCACGTGATAAGCGGAATTCGACGCAGTTTTTCAAATTCTATGATATATTTTTAAACACAAATTGATCAGACCGGAAATTTTGGTGTAATTCGAAAAAAACACTTTTTTTTCGATTTCTGTCGTCAACGATAACTCACGAACGAGTCAACCGATTTTGACCGGCTTGGTGACGATCGATGTGGTTTTTTGATGTTAAGAGCTGATTAGTTTTTGGAATTGATCGGTCAAGCCGTTTGATAGTTATTAAAAAAAAACCACATTTGACAAAATTTTTTCTCGCAGTTTTTTTAAGATTTCTCAAAATCTATCGGTCCGAATCGGTCCAATTTGTATTCAGAATCTAAATTCAGTTGAACCCTTTCGAATGGCGTCAACTGCGATCGAATCAGTCGAGCCGTTCAAAAGTTATGGGAGGTTTACATACAACACACACACACACACACAAACACACACACACACACACTACAGGTATACAGACACCATCGCGGAAATAGTCAAAAAAGCTTTCTAGGACCTCAAAACGTCGAGATCTAATGAAAACTCGATTTTCGAAAAACGGGGTAAAAACAATAACTTTCCGATTTTTGAAAATTTTCAATTTTCTTAGCGGGAAGTTAAAAAGTAGATTATACCGTGTTGAAATTACATGGATAGAAATTGTATACCGATAAAACCTTACACCGTTATTTCACACTACACGGCCGTGTAAAGTGCTCCGAATCTATTTTTACACCGGAATTGTTTACAGTGCGACATCGTTTTTCAAGTTCAAAAAATCTCAATCGGGTGACGATATTAGCACCCGACTGAGTACTTTCTGCACAGTACTCAGTGGTGTACAGACATCAACTATTAGGCGTTCAATACACATTTTCCTAACACACCTAACATTTATTGTCATCAATAAATTACTAACTACTGTTTAAAATACTAACCAATGATGTTTTGTTTTCTCCGTGTGTTTTGTACCCCGAGAAAATTAAATAATAATAATTATGAATAAAATGAGCTTAAGAAAAGTTTGTAGCGTGGACATATAAAAAAAGTTACCAGAAGCTCAATTTATAAATCAGTCTAAATTATCGATGATTTGTTCCTTAAAAATAATCAACAAAATTAAAATTGCTAACGTCACCTGATGTTTATGTTTTTGAATTGGAATATATTAACTTAATTAAAGAGAATCGATTATTCATATTGCTGAATGTGAAGAGCTGAAAAATGAGAAGAAAAAGGTGTGCTTGCAATTACATATATATTATAAAGTTTTAGGAATGTGACTTGGAAGGTTTATTGTTTTTAGATTATTTTATTTTATGTTAATAAAAAAGACTATATTTTAATACTGTTTTTTCCTTTATTATGCAATTGTTTTGATAAGCCTGTAAAAAAATTTTCTGATACAATTTGATTTATGATATGTCCTGCTGTGGCTTCATTTGAAAATTAGCCATTTAGAGCCAGAGTTGGGCATATCAGGTTTTATCAGAATATATCTGGCACGATTTTAAATATATCTTAGTATCGCTTGATATGCCCCTAAAAAATTTTTTTACCGAATACAATTCTGAAATTCTCCGACAAATTGTTGAGTTAAATGATCACTGTTTTCAGGAATCTTATCTCACGATAACTAGTACCATGAAAATTGAACCCATTGACAGCTGATCATCTAAAAATATATGAGGTTCTATCATAACTTACACAAGCACACACACGCATACACACACACAGACTCACACACACACACACACACACTCGGGGCAGAAGAGATACTGCTACCGGGCGCGTCTCCCCGAGCGGATGGGAGAACGCTCGCTGTCCTTGGATGACACTTCATCTCTTAGTTGATGAGGTACAGCGGGTAGGAGCAAAGCAAAATAACCAAACAAAATACGCTCCCGTGGACAAAACTCCCCTTTAATGGGTTGGTCACACTAACTGACCTAACAAGACGATCGTTCTCTGCTGTGACCCACTGGGAGTGACCGGAACCTGTATCGTAGTTTCCGACGATGCAGGCCACGGCTGATGTGAGCTTGCTCTACCGAGGTGTAAGTTGCAGCAGTGGATCAGGAGCCAGCCACTTCGGGCCTTGATCAGGAAGTACGCAGTGAGTGTTAGAGATCGGAATCTTCACCGCTCCGAGCGAGTCTAGTCTGTCCGTGTATTCCGGGACTGGCTAAGTGTCGGCTAGGCCTCAGGGAACTGGGGTAGGAGTACTATCTCCGAGGGTACACCCGTTCCGAGTTATGGCAACCCGCTCCACTCCGTACGATGCGCTGGTAAATTAAAAAGTATGAGTAATGCACAGGAAACAAACAAGAGTGAAAACGGGCCTCATGCCCAGCAAGACGCACTGCTACTTAGTGCAAAGATGAAGAGGACAGATGCGCTGGCACATCTGGAGAAGCTAGTCAGTGGACTGCAGGACTTTCTCCAAACCAAGCAAAATGTCCACAAGGAGATCAAGTCGAAGTCGACGAACATCTGCAGTGCCCTGAGAAGGTTCAAAAAACTGGACCAAGAATGGCAGGAGATCCAACAACAACACGGTAATATCGTGATGAAGACGAGTGTGACAGCGGTTTCACCAGCAAAAGCCGACACGTTTGTCGAGGAGATGGACACAGGTGGCGAGGGTGACTTCGAGTCAGTTGTTGAAGACGGAGAGGAAACTGGAACTGATATCAGGCCCGGGAAAAGGAAAGAACGAAATTCCCCAGACTTAATGACCAGCCGTACTAAGAAGAAGAAGGACCTTAAACCAAGTCCCCCGAAAAACGCGGTAACACAGAACGGCGGAAAAAAGGAGGTGAATGAATGGCAAAAAGTCCAGTCAAGGAAGTCCAAGAGAGAGCAAGCAGTAGAAAAGCTCCAGAAGCAACCGCCGAAGAAGTCCAGGCCAGAGCCTAATCGGAAAGAACCGCGCAAACGGATCAGGCCGGACGCACTGATCATCCGCCCCGCAGAGACGGCAAAGCATGCTGAAATTCTGAAGCGAATAAAGCAGGACGTCCCTGACGAACAGGTCCGTACTACAGTGGATAAGATCCAAAGAACTAGGACCGGGAGCTTGCTGATTACGCTTTCGAGGAAGAGCGCTGACCGAGGCCAAGCCTTACAGAAGACCATCGCGGACATCCTCCAAGAAGACGCAAAGGTAATCTGCAAAGGGCCACAGGAAGACGTCGAAATCCGAGATCTTGACGGTACCACAACCAAGGAGGATATTCAGGCTGCCTTGCAAACGGAAATCGGAGAAACCTGCGAGATACCACTAGGGACAATTAAGATTCATAAGGCCTACAGAGGTACTCAAACAGCTGTTGTGACACTACCAGCAGCTGCAGCGCGGAAGATATTGACAGGAAGCGGTAAAGTCCGGATCGGCTGGGCCAACTGCCGAATCCGAGCTACGAGGAGACCAATCCAATGTTTCAAGTGCTGGCACTTTGGACATCTTGGATCCCAGTGCAAGAGCAATGTGGATCGGTCTAAGCTATGTATTAGGTGCGGACAAGAGGGACACAAGATTGCTGAATGCAAAAACCCAGCGAAATGTGTATTATGCGCGGATCAAAGTGCGGAGAACTCGGCTAATCATGCCGGCGCATCCAGGTGCCCAGTATTTAAAGAGGCACTCCAGAAGATAACAAATAAACAAACATGAAGATATTGCAGCTAAACCTAAACCATTGCGAAGCTGCACATGATCTGCTTATGCAAACAGCAAGAGAACTAGAGTTAGACTTAGTAATGATAGCAGAGCCATACAGATACCTGAATACCCAGCCTTGGGAATCTGACAGCACCACCAAGGCTGTCATCTGGTCTTGTGGTAAGCATCCCTTCCAGAGTGTAGTTAACAATGATAATGCCGGCTTTGTAGCAGCAACAGTTAACGGCATCCGTTTCTACAGCTGTTATGCACCACCTAGCCTATCCATTGTTGAATTCACTGAATTCTTGGAAAAACTGACCGAGGACGCCAAGCAGCACTATCCGGTCGCGATTGCCGGTGACTTCAACTCCTGGGCAGTAGACTGGGGCAGCAAGCAGACAAATGCGCGAGGAAAAGCACTCCTAGAAGCTTTCTCTACACTAGATGTAGGCCAGCTCAACAGTGGTGATACGCCAACCTATACTAAAGGAGAAGCAAGCTCTATCGTAGATCTCACTTTCGTCAGGAGCAGCCTCATCAGTGGGAAATACGACCGGAAGGTGATGGATATCTACACAGCCAGTGACCACAAGGCAATTCTCTGGGAAATATCACATGACCGGAATACAAGAAGACCAATCAAGTCATTCAATACCATTGGATGGAAAGTGAAGCCTTTTGACACAAGCACATTGGTAATAGCCCTTAATAGTGAACCGATTACTACTGGATCCGCAGAAGAAATGACCAAGGACCTGATGAAAAGAGTTGTCCAGGCCTGTGACGCCAGTATGGTCCGGAAACACAGCATAAGCCAACGCCCGGCAGTGCACTGGTGGAACGACCACATCAGTGTTCTTCGGAAAGAGTGTCTAAAGAAAAGAAGAATATCCCAGCGTGGCTATCGACGACCTAACTCTGCGGAGCTGGTCGCAGAATACAAAAAAGCCCGTCGATCATTGAACAAAGCTATCAAGAATAGTAAGAGACAATGCTGGAAAGAGCTCATCAACGAGGTGGATAAAGACGTGTGGGGTAGGCCTTATAAGGTGGTTATGACCCACCTAAAAAAACAACAAATGCCATCACCTACGTGTCCTCAACTTCTCCAGAAAATCGTCACTGCACTATTCCCAGGCGAACTGGACGACATTCCACCTGTCACTGAAGAAGAACTGCTGGAGGCCTGTAGCCGTGTAGGGAATAATAAAGCGCCGGGATTGGACGGAATCCCTAATATAGCCTTGAAAACCATCATAAAGGCAGCTCCAACATTATTCCTCGACGCTTATAATGCATGCCTCAAGGAGGGGACTTTTCCTCGTAAGTGGAAACAGCAACGATTGGTACTGTTACCTAAAGGGAAGAAACCACCAGAAGAACCGTCATCTTACCGACCACTTTGCATGCTCGATACGGCGGGTAAGATATTTGAGCGCATAATTCACCAGAGAATTGAAGCAGTAGTTGACCCACTCCTGGCAGACAATCAGTATGGATTCCGGAAAGGACGATCAACCTTGGACGCAATCAAACAGGTTGTTGATTCGGCCAAGGAAGCAATCGCAGGAACCAGATGGAAAGGTGGAACGAAGAAGTATTGCCTGGTGGCGACACTAGACATCAGAAACGCCTTCAACTCCGCCAATTGGAAATGCATCATGCAGGCCCTCCAAGAGAAGAATGTACCAGAATACCTGCATAAGATCATAGCAAGCTACTTTGAAAACAGGGTCCTGAAGTATGACACGAAGAACGGTCCGAGGGAGTATGATATTACTGGAGGGGTACCGCAAGGTTCAGTTCTAGGCCCGCTCCTGTGGAACATTATGTATGACGGTCTATTAAGACTAACTCTGCTAAGAAACGTCAAACTCGTAGCATATGCAGATGACGTAGCCGTAGTGATTGTTGCCAAACACCTTGACGAGATAAATTATATGTTTGATCTCACTTTTGAGCACGTTAACCGGTGGATGGACGCAGTGAACCTGCAACTGGCGCAACACAAGACTGAGGCAGTACTTATTACCAGCAGAAAAGTAGTAAGACCATTAAGCTGAAAGTCGGCGAACAAGAAATCACATTACAACCTTATATCCGATATTTGGGAGTGATGCTTGATGCCCGACTCAACTTCAAGCAGCAAGTGGAACATGTCAGTACCAAAGCGTCAGTAGTGAGGGCTAGTCTCGCACGAAACGGTTTACGGGCTTCAAAAAAATTTTTTCCATTGTTTCTTTTCAAAGCTCAATTAGATATTTTAATACTCTTTAATTAAACGTAATCAAAAAGCCTGTACGATGATTTGCCGCGGATTTATCGTCAATCAAAGCAAAAAAGTTCTTTTTGACTTTGATAATTAATAACTCTGAAAATAATGATCGTGTAGAAAATCTAAGGAAGGTTTTGAAAATCACACGAATTCTCTATAAGAAACTGTAAATGGCTGTTAAAAAAAAAATTTTTTTTGAATTAAAATCTCGGACCGAAAAGAAGACAAAAATTCGCATAATTAAGGATATTTGGATAACTTGGTATAACTTTGGATAAAATGGATGAACGGAAAATATCGTCGGTAATTTTTTAACCTCAAAGTGTCCCCTAAAATCTCTGAAAAATTCAAAGCGCTGCGATTTTTTTTACATAGTGCCCCGAAGCTTCAAATTCTTTGTTTTCGCAAAAATCACCATTATGAGCAATTTTGCGATTTTTATTCATTTTTTCAATTAAAAAAATTTTTTTTTCTCAAAAATCTTTATTTTTTTGATCAAAGAGATTAACTGTTTAAGAAATTGAAAAAAAAAAAAAAAAATTTCAATTTTTTTAGAATATTTTCTCGATTTTTTTCAAACTTTTCTGGAATTTTTTCAACTGCTGTCTTACCGAAGGCATTAGCGTTACCCAAAGCGTATCTCGTAGAAGTTTCTCGGTCCCATTTACGCTTCTTAAGAAGCTTGTGTGTGTGCACGATTGTTTGTGTGTGTGTTTTCAGAAACGAACACACACACATACACACACAGATACGCACATGCACGAAAAAACACATACAAACACGCGCGCACATACACAAGTGTGTGTAAGAAGCGTAAATGGGACCTAGCAACTTCTACGATATACGCTTTGGGTAACGTTAATGCCTTCGGTAAGACAGCAGTCGAAAAAAGTCGAGAAAAGTTTGAAAAAAATCAAGAAAATTTTCAAAAAAAATTGAAATATTATTTTTTTTTTTTTTTCAAATTTCTTAAACAGTTAATTTCTTTGATCAAAAAAATGAAGATTTTTGAGAAAAAAAAATTTTTTCATTGAAAAATGCTCACACTGGTGATTTTTGCGAAAACAAAGAATTTGAAGCTTCGGGGCACTATGAAAAAAAAATCGCAGCGCTTTGAATTTTTCAGAGATTTTAGGGGGCACTTTGAGGTTAAAAAAATTACCGACGATATCCTCCGTTCATCCATTTTATCCAAAGTTATACCAAGATATCCAAATATCCTTAATTATGCGAATTTTTGTCTTTTTTTCAGTCCGAGTTTTTAATTCAAAAAAATTTTTTTTTTTTAACAGCCGTTTACAGTTTCTTATAGAGAATATCGTGTAATTTTCAAAACCTTCCTTAGATTTTCTATACGATCATTATTTTCAGAGTTATTAATTATCAAAGTCAAAAAGAACTTTTTTGCTTTGATTGACGATAAATCCGTGGCAAATCATCGTACAGGCTTTTTGATTACGTTTAATTAAAGAGCATTAAATTATCTAATTGAGCTTTGAAAAGAAACAATGAAAAAAATTTTTTTGAAGCCCGTAAACCTTTTTTTAGACGAGAAAAAATTTGGAAAAATTTTTCTTCGGTAGTTTTCTTAGGATTTCAGCAGACCTGGACATGACAAAAAATTTTCATGATCATGTTTGAGACCTAGACACTTGGAGCTACAATTTGCTTTTTTTATTTTTTCTGTACGACCATTTTCCTTGGAGTTACAGCTCGTTGAAAATCATCTAAAAATTTGAAATTTTTTTTTTATCCCTTAATTTTTGTGACTAGTGTAAATCATTTTTTACCGAATTCCTAAAACAGTTTGTTTTTTTTACGTGCTTTTTCCCCAACTCCAACCGGGGCTTCGACTCGTAACCCCACACTTATTTCAATTATTATTAGCACTTGAAGTAATCAGTTGTCAGTCCGATCAGTTTTCAGTTAGATCAATTTGTCGGTACCACTTTTAGTGAGGTTTATAAAAAAGTTTAGTTTGAGGTATTAAGTTTTCAAATAAAAACCTTTTCTTTCACCCTTCTAAAGACCTCATCTATCATTAGTTTTTAGTTTTATCGACTATTTAATCAACTTGAGTCTAATACGATATGATAATTTACGTACACATTTGCTCGAAAATATATGAAATTTTTTTTTCTCATATAATGCCTGACGTGGCCATATATGATCACATCAACCCACATCAGGCCATATCAGAAAATTTTTTCACGGGATGATTTACAATATATTCTCATAAATATATATGATTGTACAATAATATTAACTATGATCAACATAAAAAGTTTAAATACGGCAATAACTCTTAAGGCACTTAAACGGTTTCTACTCGAAACGTTTTTTCATAACACTTCATTAGAAAAATTACATTTTTCAAAATAAATTCATTTTTTGATTCTTTATTCAACAACCTTCTTGTGCATAGTTATTTAAATCAGCAATTTTTCTACCGATATTTATGTTTGTTGTTAAAATTTCCGTTATGGATAGAATAACAATAATATTTACAGATAAATTATTTCATCCAAATAGTAGCAGATGAAAAAATACAGAATACTATTAAAAATATGTTCTTTGACAATCAACGATGAATATAAATGTAACACATAACTGTTATAGACAACAATATTTTCTAGATGGATAAGTCAAAATAGTAATTTTAGAGTCTTATTTGATACGAATATTTCAGTAGAAATGTAACAATGCCAATCTTAACATTGCAAAATATTAAAATTTTATGCCTACAGAAGTTAATTTAAAAACATCAGCACATCCATACATTTTATATTTATTCAACTGAAATAGCTGACTGTTCGAATATACTGCAAAATTGACAGGCAGTAAAGTTTTCGATAAACTACCCTATTACTCTTAAATTTTTTTAATTGAATGATTATAACAATTATTTACAATAGCATAACAATTGACTATATTATGTATAAGAAATTAATTTGTAATAAGGATGAGTCTTTCAAGATACATGATGAGTAAGCGCCGCAACCAGCTATGCCACTATATCCATTTCAGTTGATGAATTTGATGATGTAGGTGCCAGGCTACCAAGAGTGTCTTCATCCGGTAGAGTATGACATGCGGATTCAGGTGGGCTTAGAGGTGGCAAGTGTGGTGATGACAGCATCGGATCACCTCCGTGGACAGGACCTCCTCCGTCGTCTTCCATCAGATCTCCAAATTGTTCTAAGCTCACAGACGTCAGTACAGATGTGTCTTCGGTCATGACATCTGGCATCTGTAATAATATCAAGAATCAATAACTAATAAACTAATTCATATTAATTAATGTAATTAGTTTAGAAACAATCTTTCTCAATATCAACTTAACTTAAACCATACAATTATTTCTGACATTCTGAAAAAGTTTTCGATCTTAAAACTAGTGAAAAACTTTGGAAATAGTCACACGAATAGAAAAAATTATTGTGTGGTTTTAAAAAAACCACGATGCAAGTGAAACTTTTTTGGATTGTTGACATTCAACTAAAAATTTTCAGAAAATTAATCAATCCGAACAAAAACAGTTTAACTGTAAAAAATTGCGCCAAGTCCACGTTCATAGAACTCATCTCAATAACATTTGCACTTTACAAAAAAAATTAGGCTCGTTTCAATAATTTTCATTCTCTACAGAAAGATGTGAAATACAAAAAAATACCAAGAAACCGTCATAATGTTGAAAAAATTGAAATAAAATTTGTTAAAAATTAAAAAATTAAAAAAAAAATTTTTTATCGTACTTGGCGCGCGTCATTGAGTACCGCAAATTTTTTCGGAAGCATGTCAACTCAAGAAAAAACGATTTCGCTTGTATATATATAATCATATTATATATTTATATAGATTTACATTAGTCCAGAATACTGAACTCATTGAAAACATTGCTTAGTGTATTAATTATCAGTTTTAGTGAAAAAACCCGTTTTTAAAATTTTTTTTAGATCTTTAGTGAAAACAACTGTCAATATGGAGGTGTGTTTAAGAAATCTGAAATTATATAAAATTTTTGGATTCATTTTTTTTCAGCTTCGTCATTAATCTTTAATGAAGAACCTTATGCAATATTAAAGCTTGATATTGCTTCGTTTAATTGTAATTAACACATTTTGATTGGCATTCACACCGCATTTTCCCAATGTAGTCGGCCATATGTTTTATTTTTTAGTAAACACAATTCTCACAATGCAACCGACCCAACGTGTGCATGAGTATCGACTTGTATGTAGTTTGCATAACTGCGTATGGAATGTCGATTTTACCTAACTTTTGTAAATCTTATTATGAAATAATATAGGTTCACTTACTTATAAATTTCTCAACATTAAAAAGATGTTCATTTATCCTGAAAAAATTTGGGGTACTCAATGACGCGCGCCAAGTACGATAAAAATTTTTTTTTTTTAATTTTTAACAAATTTTATTTCAATTTTTTCACCATTATGACGGTTTCTTGGTATTTTTTTGTATTTCCCATCTTTTTGTAGAGAATGAAAATTATTGAAACGAGCCTAATTTTTTTTGTAAAGTGCAAATGTTATTGAGATGAGTTCTATGAACGTGGACTTGGCGCAATTTTTTACAGTTAAACTGTTTTTGTTCGGATTTCATATCTTTTTGTTAAGTGTCATTTTTTGCTCGCCTCTACATTATACTTGTAACTTACAGACATAAGTGTGCTATGTTGTATCTAGTAAACCTTCTACCCTTGATTCTATGTACAGTGTATATTTAAAAAAGAACTTGAGAGGTGTCAAGGGACACCCGGATGGAACGAAGTTCCTTTAGATTAATTAGTGGAGGAATTGTAATAAAATTATTCATTGGAAACTTTACATTTCAGAAAAAAACGAGTGAGCCTCACAGGCATAAGGTCACAATAGAAGTGAAACTTTTTTAATCGTTAAGTTGATCTATATTATATGTATATTTATAATATAGCATCTCATGTTTTGAAAAACACAAGAAAATAATTTTATCAACTACCCGGTATTTGAGAAATAAAACACAAAAGTTTGAAAAATCCAAAAATGCACGCCTGATAACGCTAATTTATTAAAAAAATTGTGTAATTGATTAAAAAAAAATTAGGAATACGGTTGACCCTGAAGGCCATCCCTGCAACTTCCCGCCAATTCTATACCTAAACGCTTGAAATTGCACTTATGAAGTTTTAGAGCTCTTCAAGCTCATAAATACAATTTGTATATTATTTTGAGCTCTCCGAGCTCAAAAAAATAGCTTTTGTATGCTTTTGAGCTCAAAAGTTTGATAGAAGTTTGATAAAACAATATTTTTTTACTTTTCAAATCGCAATAACTTTTAAATGAATGAACCCATTTTCACGCGCTTGGTGGCACTTGACGCAGTTTTTTAAGCTTTATAAAAAATGTTTGAGTTTATATTGACAGAGTGGAAAAATTCGGAGTAATTCCGAAAAAACGCTTTTTTCGGTTTTCTTTCGTCAAAGATAACTCACGAACGAATTAACCGATTTTGACCGGACTGGCGGCGATCGATGTGGTTTTTTGATGTTAAGAGCTGATTAGTTTTTGAAATTGATCAGTAAAGCCGTTTAAAAGTATTCCAAAAAAACCACTTTTGAAAGTAATTTTTTTTGTAGTTTTTTTGCGATTTCTCAAAATCTACCGGTCCGAATCGATCTAAAGTGTATTGGAAATCTAAGTTTGGTCAAGCCCTTTCGAATGGTATCAACCGTGATAAAATCGGTCAAGCTGTTCAAAAGTTACGAGAGGTTTAAATACATCCACACACACACACACACACACACACACACACACACACACACACACACACACACACACACACACACACACACACACACACACACACACACACACACACACACACACACACACACACACACACACACACACACACACACACACCATCGCGGGAATAGTCAGGGAAGCTTCCTATGGACCTCGAAACGTCGAGATTCGATGAAAACTCTATTTTCGTAAAATAGGGTGAAAACAATAACTTCCCGATTTTTGAAAATCTTCGATTTTCTTAGCGGGAAGTTAAAAATGATAATTAAAGGAATTATTTATTTAAATTAAAGAATCTGGAGCTCAATAACATAATAATAATAGTAATAATAATAATAAATATCATAATTACTATTATATTTATCATCAATTCAGTGTGACCATTACACGGAAAAAAGTAAACTGTAATAAATAATAGTCGAGTTGTAATAAGTAATGATCAACTGATAAAAATTACCATTTCAAACAGTAAAATCGTGATTTTACTAGTCACAATGTAATATTTATTATTTAAATGCTACAATTTATTGTTTACACGCTAAAAAATACTATTTCAAACAGTAATATTCGCTATGTGAAAGTCGAAAATGTTAAAGTATAATAATTAAGAACTTTGACTTTGATATTTATCATTTCGTATGTAAAAAAAAAGGTGTGTGTGCGATTCACACACGATAGAAGTGAAACTTCAGTGAATCGACAAAAGAATGAGATGAATATTTATAACAAGGGTAGGATAATTACAAAGTTTAATTGTTCAAAAATGAAAGTATTTTGATTAATTTTAAAAGATATTTTATATTTTATTTAACATATGTTACATAATCTATTACTCAAGTTCCATATTTTCAGTTTCAACAAATGATACAAGAGGCTTATGATAACTAAAATACGATACAAATATTTTAGTTTCAATTTGGTTGATATATCTTTGGAACACTGCATCTATTACCGTTTTTGATCTTGTAGTTGATTGAGTGCGATTGTTACACATTTTTAAATAAAATGTTGTATCGAGAAACTCAATCAAAGGAAGCGCTGTATCTGATGCAAAATTTATGTTAAAATCCCCACTTAAAATCATCGGAATTTTATCATAATTCTTTTTGAGAATTCGCGATACCTTTGGGGTATATTTGATCAAATTTTCATGTATAAATTCAATAACTGATTTTATTGATTGGTTGGGAAAGATGTAAATTGCTACGATCAAAATTAAATCTCCTTGGTCATTTCTGCTCTCACAGGCACATATTTCTCCAACTTTCGAAAGCTGAACAGACAATGATTCTAGCTGTTGTGCATTGAGATCCATTTGTGGCGTAACAACACGGGCTCCATCATTTACGTTGTGATAAATTGCTACTCCGCCTGCCCTCGTACGTGGTCTTTTGTAATTAACAACAATATTAAAATTTGGAATGTCTACAATATCTTCATTATTCATCCATGTCTCCGAAACAATTCAAAACTTTGCCGACGACACTATATTGTCATGTTGCAGATCTTGTACATGAGCTCGTAAGCTTTGACAGTTAAAGGTAAACAGTGACATCCCTTTTCTTTTATTTAAGAAATCATATAAAAACATTTGTAATTGTCTCAAGTCGATTCAAGTTCAGCCTTCGAAATTCATGTTGTAGATCAATTGTAGATACTGACGCTCTTCGGTCTGAAAAACATTGATATATTAGTTTATACTTAAAACAGGATTAAAAAATATTTACACTTACCATTTATTACATCAGTCACATTGACACTTATATCTGAACATCTATTTTGATTGTTCAATAATTGTTTTTTACGTGCACGAAACTCGCGACTACGTTCTGTTGAACTTTTTGCTGAATTTTTTTTCATTTTAATTTCATTTTTTTTGCGTCGATATTGACGACACATTTCGGCATTAGTTTTCGGCATTTTATAAAATTTATTATTTAGTACAAGATATAAAAATACTCACAAACAGTTAAATAATAACACACCACGCTATCTTACTAAAACGCTGTAATACGCAGCCGCATACAGTGTACAGTAAGCTCACGTAGTTTTCACATGCACTACACACGTTAAATGCTCAAATACAAGCACGTATTAAACAGTGTGCAATATACATACACACTGACATCTGCTCTCTCGCTCTGGCTCACAAATTACAGGCGACTATGCTTAGAAGACGGGAGTGGGGACGCTACGAAGTATGGCACAAAGAGGAGAGACCGATAATATACAAATTGTATGTATATTTCTGTCTCATTCTTTCCCCTGGCTTCATCCTACACATTTTTGTATTTGTGTCTCTTACCTGTCGTTTTTTCGTTGCATCCGGTTTGAAATCACAACGATTCTAAAGAAGTTTCACTTCAAAAATGATCGTATGATATGTAAAAAATATAAACTGCAGTTAGTAAATTTCCATACAAGCAACGTCAATATTTACAAAGTCAAATGGTAAATTTTAAACGCAACGCTAAAGATGAAACTGTAATCATTGATGTGTTTGACGGGTAAAATATACATTTTAAAAGTAGAATTTTTACTGTTTCAAACGTTAAATTCTCCGAGTGTAGGACCTTCCCCTTCTCCTCATTTGTAAAGTTAGTGCTCTTGCAGAGCATTAGCATGTACTATCTTTTTTGCCAATGCGCATGACTTTTTTAACACGTGTTGGACAGCGCGGGCAACCGGAAAATAAAGTTGGGTTATTATGTTGTGATATTTTATGTGTTACAAATAATGTAAAATAAATGTAATATAATTAAAAGGTAAGTTATTGATATGTAATATTCACATGTCATATATCATTATTAATATATCATACACATTCTATAATTATGTAAATAATTAAGTTGTGTGAATGTATTTACTTTTTAATTTATTAAACTTTAAAGTTTATATTGTAACCTCCCTAGCGAATTCAATCATACCGAGATTTTGAGTATATTTTGAGTATGTTTTTAATATAGTAAACATTAGATTAACTTTCAAGTATGTTTTACGAAAATTGCTTTAATTATACCGAAAAAATACCGAAATGATCGTAAGTATTGAGTATATTTGTGAACTTTTCATACCCAAATTGTGCTGAAAAAATCTTCAAGTTCTTCAAGTGGATAATAGATGTCGTTGACAAATATTATTTGTAGTTTGTTCAAAACTAATACTACTAAAAAAGTGGTACACAGCAAATATAATTACTTTAGACTTTATTAATAGAAAATATCTAAATGAGAAAGATAAATTATTTAAATAATCTCTTTTTTACATACTACAGCCGTAGCGTCTGTTTTATTATTTTAATTATTATTATTTTCCCACTGACTTTATCATTGTCCGTTGCTGGAGTCGAGTCGATTCTAGTGCGAGATTTAGCCGCATAGGCGTCACCGAGGCAACTGAACCGGTACATATTTAGTGTTGAGCCTGCTAGTCATAACGACTTTCCACTGTGTCCGGCTCTCTATACTGTTGTTTAATTTTGTTTTTATTTTTGTTCACATAGATATTTATATTTGTATGCTACAAAACTATGATTCATATTATATAAATTATTTAAATTATTTTGCCCGTGATATTATTAAAACGTACTTATACATATGTACTTCAAACAATAAAAAATAATGGATAAGAATAAAAAAAGAAAGCTTCACCGAACAACAGTTTATAAACGAAATAGGAAAATTTGTGAACAAGTGTTGGAATTTAATCCTCAGTATTTCGGATTTAATTTGTTACCAAGAATTATTGCGCATACTGAGGTAATGTATACTCATTTTCGTTCCTTCAAAATATTGAAATTATAAAACATCAAATCAACTTTTTTCTCGACTCCGAAATTTTTGATAATATACATCAGTCGTGATTAATAGCTTATGTCATTAATGTAAAAAATAATATATAAGCGTGAACAAAAAAATTATTATCCAAAAATTTACTTAGTGAATTTTCATATGCTTAGTTTATTGGTTAAAAAAGAAGTTGCTAGATGTTGTATTACTCCAAAATTTTTTTTTATTTTTTAAGAGTTAAGACTACATGTTAAAACTATGAGTTTAGAAGTGTGACTGTCACTTGAAAGTAAAAAATAACGTTAAAAAAATAATTTTTAATGACTTAAGTAAAATAATATTAAATCTCTGTTGCAGGACTCAGAATCAGAATATGATGATGTTGAACCTGTTATGCCACTAAATAGTACTGCCAATTCAATTCAAGATACAGAAAATATAAGATCTCCCCCCCAGACGCAAATAAATTTAGAATCTTCAACTTCCAATGTGGAAATATCAATGAACAATGATCATTTCACTGTTGAATGTAATGATGAGGTGATAGGTATTGAAAATAACAAAAGCCTAACTGATCGTGGTAACTTGAACAGTTCTACATTAGAATCAGTCGATGACAGCAGCAGTAATAATAACAACGATAATTGTGATGGAGAAGATTATCAGAATGATAATAGCAGCAATGATAGTGATGTTGAGGATTACAGCGACGCTGACAGTAATGACGATAATTGTGATTTAAATAACACTAATTTATTTCAGAGTTATGTTTTAGACATACCTTTAGTTTCTTCACATAAACTAAGCCCTAAAGATCACTTACTTTCAATTTTAGCGATGTCAATCAGACATAATTTGTCCTACGAAGCTACTTTGGATTTTTGCAAGTTGATCAATGCTATATACAATTTAAGATGTTTACCAACTACTAAAGAAGCATTGTGGTCTGTCCTGGAAAAAGATGAGAGATTGATAACATATCACCAGTATTGCAGTAGATGTTGTGAGTACTTGGGAGAAGGCCGGGAACCAACAAAAGACTGTTCTTGTAATCTCTGTGGGCCGAAGCAGAAAAACCAATGCTTAAAATATTTTTTAAGTCTAAATTTGTCTTTACAAATAGCAAATTTACTTGCTATTCCAAACATTTCTGAATCTTTAAAATATCGATTTACAAGGATGAAAAAAGATCAAGATGCCATTGAAGATATTTACGATGGGGCTAAATATAAAAAAAAAAGGTGTGTGTGCGATTCACACACGATAGAAGTGAAACTTCAGTGAATCGACAAAAGAATGAGATGAATATTTATAACAAGGGTAGGATAATTACAAAGTTTAATTGTTCAAAAATAAAAGTATTTTGATTAATTTTAAAAGATATTTTATATTTTATTTAACATATGTTACATAATCTATTACTCAAGTTCCATATTTTCAGTTTCAACAAATGATACAAGAGGCTTATGATAACTAAAATACGATACAAATATTTTAGTTTCAATTTGGTTGATATATCTTTGGAACACTGCATCTATTACCGTTTTTGATCTTGTAGTTGATTGAGTGCGATTGTTACACATTTTTAAATAAAATGTTGTATCGAGAAACTCAATCAAAGGAAGCGCTGTATCTGATGCAAAATTTATGTTAAAATCCCCACTTAAAATCATCGGAATTTTATCATAATTCTTTTTGAGAATTCGCGATACCTTTGGGGTATATTTGATCAAATTTTCATGTATAAATTCAATAACTGATTTTATTGATTGGTTGGGGAAAGATGTAAATTGCTACGATCAAAATTAAATCTCCTTGGTCATTTCTGCTCTCACAGGCACATATTTCTCCAACTTTCGAAAGCTGAACAGACAATGATTCTAGCTGTTGTGCATTGAGATCCATTTGTGGCGTAACAACACGGGCTCCATCATTTACGTTGTGATAAATTGCTACTCCGCCTGCCCTCGTACGTGGTCTTTTGTAATTAACAACAATATTAAAATTTGGAATGTCTACAATATCTTCATTATTCATCCATGTCTCCGAAAGAATTAAAAATTTGACGATGACACTATATTGTCATGTTGCAGATCTTGTACATGAGCTCGTAAGCTTTGACAGTTAAAGGTAAACAGTGACATCCCTTTTCTTTTATTTAAGAAATCATATAAAACATTTGTAATTGTCTCAAGTCGATTCAAGTTCAGCCTTCGAAATTCATGTTGTAGATCAATTGTAGATACTGACGCTCTTCGGTCTGAAAACATTGATATATTAGTTTATACTTAAAACAGGATTAAAAAATATTTACACTTACCATTTATTACATCAGTCACATTGACACTTATATCTGAACATCTATTTTGATTGTTCAATAATTGTTTTTTACGTGCACGAAACTCGCGACTACGTTCTGTTGAACTTTTTGCTGAATTTTTTTTCATTTTAATTTCATTTTTTTTGCGTCGATATTGACGACACATTTCGGCATTAGTTTTCGGCATTTTATAAAATTTATTATTTAGTACAAGATATAAAAATACTCACAAACAGTTAAATAATAACACACCACGCTATCTTACTAAAACGCTGTAATACGCAGCCGCATACAGTGTACAGTAAGCTCACGTAGTTTTCACATGCACTACACACATTAAATGCTCAAATACAAGCACGTATTAAACAGTGTGCAATATACATACACACTGACATCTGCTCTCTCGCTCTGGCTCACAAATTACAGGCGACTATGCTTAGAAGACGGGAGTGGGGACGCTACGAAGTATGGAACAAAGAGGAGAGACCGATAATATACAAATTGTATGTATATTTCTGTCTCATTCTTTCCCCTGGCTTCATCCTACACATTTTTGTATTTGTGTCTCTTACCTGTCGTTTTTTCGTTGCATCCGGTTTGAAATCACAACGATTCTAAAGAAGTTTCACTTCAAAAACTTTGTGAGCCTGGAAAGTTTTTAAGTAACCCTAATAACTTTTCATTTTCATTCAACACTGACGGATGCAAAGTTACTAACTCTTCGAAATTGAGCGCTTGGCCAATCTATGTCCAAATCAATGAGCTACCGCCACATCTCAGAAAAAAACATATTTTATTCGCTGGAATATTTGTTGACACAATGGAACCGATAATGAATGATTATTTACGACCGTTTACTGATCAAATCAAAGCTCTGTATGAAAAAGGAATCATTTGGAAGCCAACGCCAACATCGGAAGTACAATCTAAATTTGTTGCAATAGTAGGATCGGTAGATACACCAGCTCGATCTGAAGTGCTACGAATGAAACGGTTCAATGGTTTTTTTGGTTGCACCATGTGCTATGCATCTGGTAAAAGTGTCGGTAGAAAACATGTTTATCCTGTAAAACATAACGCCGATAGACTAAGAACAGATGAAGAAATGCGTGCTGATATGAACAAAAGTTTTCAAACTAAAACCGAAATTAATGGTGTGAAAGGACTATCAGCATTGATGTTGCTGCCCTTATTTGACTTGTCTAAAGGAATGGTCGTTGATAGCATGCATTGTTGCTTCCTTGGAGTTGTTAAATGGCATACTAAATTACTACTTAAAAAAGATTATAAAGAAGTTATTATAAATAATAAAAAAAAGAAAATTGTTGTTGACTATTACATAGGTCGATCTGAACAGAAAAAAAAAATTGATTCCAGATTGTTGGCCATAAAGCCACATAACATCCGTTCAAGGCTACCCAGATCCATAGATACTATAGCAACTTGGAAAGCTTCAGAATTACGCAACTGGCTTGAATACTGTGTGATTTGCCTGAAAGATGTTCTTTCCAAAAAATATTTAGACCATCTTGGTTTATTGAGTGAAGCAGTAAACATACTTAATAGTGACTCCATATCACCTGAAGAACTGAGACGGGCCAATGATTTACTTAAAAATTATGTCACATTATTCCAAAAATATTTTGGATTGAAAAATATGACGTACAATGTACATTTATTGACTCATATAACTGATAGCGTTTGTGATTGGGGTCCATTTTGGGCAAATTCTACATTTGTTTATGAATCTTGGAATATGAGGATTGCTAAAAAAATAACAAGTCCACAATCACCATGCGTTCAGGTAACTGATAGATATTTGTTATCAAAATATCTTTTTAGCTGCGTTGAAAATGATTCAATAGCTGAAGAAACTCGAAAGACTATAAGGAGACTGATGAATGTGCCGTTAGTTGAAAGTTGTCATAACAAAATAGTTGGAAAAGGAAAAGCAACAAAAATGATACCGAGTGAATGTGAGAAACACGCCCTTGCTATATCAGGATTTTTCCCAGACTGTTTACATTGTTATTTTAAAGGAACAGTTAATGGAGTTAATTTCAACTGTACAAAAGAAAAAGAAACAAAATTTTGTAATTCATTTATGTACTGCCATGATATCGGCTTTGGTGAAATTTTAAAATTTGTTTCATTTCAGGCTGAAAATACAACAATTAACGGAATAATCATTCTGAGGTATCAAGAAATTAATGATAACTCAAGTGTGTCTTACATTAAAAAAGTTATATGTACTAATGATCTACTTTTTGTTGATGATGGAACAATAGTTAGTCCTGCAATTAGAATAGGATTAAATGATGATTCATATATTTCCAAAGTTCCCAATTCATGGGAGACTGACTAGATTTTAATTGTTTATGTAGAACCCTTTAATGATTTTTGTGTTACAGCATATTACATAACTGCGATTGTAGTTGTTTGTTAGATATTTAATGTTTAAAAATCAAGTATTGCTTTTACAGAACACTGTTTAATAAATTACTTTGTACAAAGAGATGAAAAAATGATTGAAAAACAAGAAGTGTTCTGAAAAATACAGACATAATTTGTATGTTTCTATAAAATAAAAAATTTTCTACTTCATTAAAAAATAGTGGCTTAAAATTTATTTATTTCCGATATTAAAAATTATGATATATTACACTGCAACATTTTATGAAGAGTTGTTAGATTCAAAGATTATTAAAAGTTCTTATTAATTTACTTTTTTTTTTTTAAGCTTGTAAAAATAATAAACGTTCTTAAATTTACAATTTAAAATAACTTAAAAGATGTTGAGTTTTTATTCAAAATCGTCATCAATTGTTTATGTTCAGTTGTTGAGGTAGAGACCATGATAAATGTAATTTTAAACAATACTTCTCAAAAATTAGTTTCCGAAGTGCAAAACTCATAAATAAATTCAAAAAGTTTTGGTGCGAATAATATTTATATGAACCGCAAGTATATTCTATTTTGACCTTGCAAAATTTTATTGACTCCGATACTGATAGCGATTATTTTCAAATAAATTTCCAACTTTGATTATACTATACTACCGCCACCTTCAGGCAATTCGGCTGATCGTGCGATCTCTCAATCGCACGCGCCGTCTGAAGTGTATCTACTATTCACATACGACTAACCAAATTCAAATACAAATAACGCATAATATTAAACAGGTAAAACAATAAAAAGTATTAAATGTTCGATCTTCATCGTTACTTATCTTTTTTTTATGCAAAGAAAGTAAAGATTTGTTCAATTAAACATTCATTTTTTGGTTTAATGTTTATTACATAATGATGTTATTGTCACCTAACCTAACATAATTTTGCATGAAGTTTATTTTTAACTGTCCAGTCTTTTTCATTTTTGATTGATAACTTATAGTTGTTCATCGTAAATATAAAAAAAAAAAGATTAATATATATATCTTTACTTTCATCCAATTAAAAGATTAATGTTTGCGTAAATAGATTTTTATTTTCATTTCAATTTGAATGTCCTTTCTTAGATACAATGTCATCTTTACCAAATCGCTGTTTGGTCAAAGAGCTGCAAAATGATAGAGAATTAATGTTGCCAATTTCTGCAATTCTCGTACGGGATCCGGACACCGGTTTACTAACTACTGCAAGTAAAGCTGATATTGAATTGCAAGTGCCGATCTACATGCAATCGGGAGAAAATGTTGTAGAAGTTATGATGATCCGATACGCTGGTAATTATAAAAATTGAGACATATATACATAGTTAGTACATATATGAACATGAATATTCGCAGAAAATTTTAATAATTTCATGACCTTTAGAAATAGTAGAGTTCGAACTATTTTTGTTTTATTTTGTACTTATTACGCATTCAGTAGTTATTGTTCATTATAAAAGGATTGATAGTTTGATATTAATCAGTGATAATATGTTATTTGTAAACGAGAATTTATTTGTTTAATTATTAAACAATGAACAAATCGTTAAGTGCTAGCTGCTCTTGTAAAGAAAGCACTGAAATAATTGAGAAATACAATTATAATATTAAAAAATTATAGTAACATATCAAATAATGTTTATCTTACAGAGACAAAGCGAGACTTGTTGAGTTATCAAAGATCTGCTAGTAAAAAAAGAATTCAGATAAGGAAAAAATTGAGTTTAACGCCATACGAATCAAGAACTCGAAGCAAGATCGTTCCGCAAAAATCTAATCAACGACAACTTATCAAAGAGAGCCAAACTAAAAAAAAATCATTCCAAGTATTTTTATTGATATTTATGATCTACTGAATATATTTATTAACCTTATATAAAATATAACATTATTTTTATTCCAGAAAGCGGAGAAAACGGCCCGAGCCAAGTCAGTTGTAACGAGTGACAATGCCATTATGGAACTTTTGAATGCTGACAAAGAGAACAATAATATTTCCAACAATATTCCAATGCAAAAGGTAAGCATCACTGTTAGCAAAAATTTTCCAAAGGTTTTACCTTTTTACTGCTTTTTAATAAAAGGTTTAACAATTAAAAAGAAGATTAATATACGGGAAGTCAAATTTTCAAAGTAATTTTTCAGAGTTTGCTGCAAAATTAATTAACTGATTGATATTTTAATTTTTCAACCAATAATGATTATATTGACAATCTTAATCATGGATAATTATAAATCTCCCATTAAAAATAATTATTTTTATATTATTAATATACATTCTCAGGAAAGAAAAAAAAATTAATTTCTGCTGTTAAAGTGGGTATCAATAAGGACTAAATACCATTGCATTTAAAATTCTTGCAGTGAATAGTCATTTTTATAGATGATTACATCAAACTTAAACAGAAATGAAAATTGATCGAAAAATTCTCTTATTTGATCAGACAAAGAATGGCTCTATAATTTTAGAAACTCTATGTAAGTTATTATCACAAACAGACAAAAATTATTACTACTAATTTTGTTACAATCGTTGTTAACCTATGTCAGTATGACCATCAACATGTTTTATTGATGGAAATATCAAATAACAATATTTATCTATCGCTTCTTAATCGATTGCTGATATCGATAGGTTATTATTCGATAGACTTTTCTGATTATTGAAATAAGTGGTGTATTGCTTGACTTCGTTTTCACTGCACTTTTATTGATTATATGAGAAATAAAACATAAAAAAGTACCATATCAGTTGAAATATTTTTTTTGTAAAGTAAAATATTTCATAATTAGAATCTCATTTAATTTTTCGGAGATGATTTGAATTGCGGTAGCGTAGTCAATCAAACGATATGTTAAATTGAAACTAAAAGATTTAGAAATTGTATAAGACACGTCGTTAGAAAACAATAATGTGTTAATAAATGAGAAACTAAAACTGAAATGATATTTTTAAAAGTAAAAACCATAAATGGATAGCCATTAAAAAAAAATATCAATGAATGTGGACAGGTATTTTTTATATTTTTTTTTTCACACATTTATATTTTAGAATTTATTAATATATCTATAAGTATGGATATAAATAATAATTATCATGCACGAAAAACTTTTTTCTTTCATAAATTGGTACTCTTCTTACAATAATTTATAACTAATTGTAATGGTGCATTTGACTGAAAACAACATTTATTTACTTAAATGGTATAATTTTGTTTAATGATCTCATGTAATCGATTTATTCATCATCAGTAAGTATCATAATAATTTTTTCATTTGTTTGTCAACAGGAGAACTTAAACAATGGGGAAAATTCAGGTCGTAATATGACTCAGCTATTGAGCGTACTAACAGTACCAAGAACAGAATCTTCTTATGAAGAGTCTTCAAGAACTCCTTTCTCTCCACCATTAATAGAAAACATTTTGCCCAAACATACTTCAATATCGACTCGTCGAGAACCTTTCAAAACTCTCCAATCTCATTTGATGCATCAAAACCCGCCTCAAGATCGTCCCAGCTTGATTCAGCAGGAAGTTCTTACAACTCCACCATCTCACTCATCACGTCAAAGCACATCATCTGGCCAACGTATCCCTAGATCGCTCCAGCAAGAATTTTCTATAGGTTCAGAATCTCGCTCATCACAACTGAGCACGCCAACTCAACGAAGTACTCCTCGATTGCTTCAGCGAGAAACTTCTAAAACTCCTCGATCTCACTTATCAGGTCAAAGCACATCATCTGGCCAACGTATCCGTAGATTGCTCCGGCAAGAATTTTCTACAACTCCAGAATCTCGCTCATCGCAACTGAGCACGTCGAGTCAACAAAATACTTCTCCACCGCTTCAGCGAGAAACTTCTAAAACTCCTCAATCTCACTCATCGCGTCAAAGCATTTCATCTAAGCAATCTGCTAGTAGATCGACTTCTGGAGACAATCCCAGAACCCGGACACCTTATTCTTTGAATGTAAGAACGTCATCAAAAACGCATGCTCACAGATCAGCTCATGGAAATAAACGAGGAGCTTCCCAGTCAGAACCATCTAAACCATACAGAACATCTAGGGCCAATGCCGATACATCAAATCATCGTTACAATCAAGAGGCTTTAAGATCACCACGATCTCCATCTAGATCAAGACAATCGTCCAGTTCACCTAATTCTAATTTAACTTCGCGTAGCTCTTCAAGTTCAAGCAGATCTTCAAGTTCACGTAGCTCAAATGATTTAGATGAAATGGTCAGTAAATCAGAATTACGTCACGGATTTAAATTATTTCGAAAGAGAATGATTTCTGATGTAGAAAAAATTATTAAACAACACAATCTTGGGCGGCCATCATCAACAAACGGAAAAGTGCGTATATTACTTTACACTTCACTTATTGTCGGTATGTTCTTAATTCATTTTTTAATTTTATTTCAGGTTAGAATTGAAGGAATTCTCCTAGATGCTAAAAATTTTTTAAGAGCTTTGTTAGCAAAAGAATGAGCTTGCGTGCAAAAAGATTAATGAGAGCATACTGGACTGAGGAAGAACGTGATAGGCTGATAATAAGACAAAATAAAAGATTTCCGAATGCAATGATTGTGAGCTCTCAAAATTATAATGATATTATCCATCTCTGTTATGCTCTACAAAGAACACGATTTTTGAAGCATACCAGAAAACAAAATCCTGAGCATAATGTATATAAATGGGTTACTGATTTTCTGAAAAATGATCGGCTTGCTCGAAAGAAACAGAAAAAATCTAGGACAGCTCAGAACCGGCAAAGCAGGGCAAAGTCAATTTAAAAAGTTGAAATTTTAATCATCCTTATTATGAATAATATAATTTTTTTTATGAATATTTTTTATTACGTTTAATATAATATTTTCTTATGTACTCTTGTCAAAGCTTAAATGCAAAAAAAAACTAATGAATAATAAAAAGTTATAAAATTTGAATAAAAATTTATTTGACTTTTTTCTCATTAGTTCCTTATTTATTTGATTCTATATAGTTGATATTAGATACATTGAAGTATCATTTCATTAAGCGTATTAATTTAAAAAAAAAATCGATAGGTATCATTTGGGTATGAAATTTTCACAAATATACTCAAAATAGAAGAATTATTTGAGTATAATTTGAGTATGTTTTTAAAATTTTACCAAAAAATGACCGAAATTATACCGAAATTTATCGGATATTTTGGGTATTTTTTCAGGGTGACCAAATTCGCTAGGGCTCTTCATCTTAATTTTAAATATGTATTATTTTGTTTTTAATAATTAAACAATAAAAGATTTATTATAATTATGATTATCATTATTATTATTATTCTGCTGGACCACTCCGCACAACAAGGCGGTTAGTGATCACAGCAGGCCAAAGTCATTTTCCTAAGTAGACGGAGGGAACCTAGTATGACAGCCTTCTGCATCCTGACCGCCAAGAATTCAGCTTTTGATGAGCAAGCTGGAACTCTGGCAAGTGAGGATACAAAAGACTGTTTCATCCCTCCGAGGACGCCAACAATCAGGACGACGAGCTTGACACGGTAACCTGGGTAAAGTTTGCCAATTTCAAACAGGAGATCCTGATATATTTGTCTTTTGTGCTCTTCTTTGGCTGAGATGTTGTATTCAGCCGGGGCCGAGAACTCAATGACATAAATGTCACGAGTAGCCTTGTCGAAGAGCACAATATCAGGTTTGTTGTGATCTATCCGCCGAGTTGTTGCAAACGGCATGTTCCAATAAATTTTGCAACTGTCATTCTCAACAACCTGGGGAATATCTCCTGGCAGATAAGGCAGCACCGGTGTCACATCAATACCGTAGCGGTGACGAAGATAGTAGTACAGTACTCTCAGGGCAGCATTGTGACGCTGGATGTATGCACCTCTCGCCAGCACAGGACATGCTGACAAAATGTGCATAAGCGTCTCCGGATGTTGTTTACACGCCCTGCAGGTCGTGTCCGGGAGCTGCACCTGGAGCACCTTGCTACGGTACTCTAGAGTGTTAATGACACCATCTTGGCAAGCAAATATGAACCCTTCAGTCTCGGACATCAGGCCAGCTGACTTTAAGAAGGAAAACGTTAGCTGGGTGGACAAGCCATGATCACGCACGTGTTTGAAGAACACGCTGTGCATAGACTTGTCCATCAGTTTGCCTAGGAGTAGTTTTTCCTCGGCGTTCCTGATGACGCTCTTGAATTCCTCCTTTCGGAGTTCCATAAGAGCGTTTATTTCTCCGAGACCAAGGGTTCTTGCCGCATATATTGCTGCCTTATATAAGAACGACCCCTCATGCGCATTCTCATGTTTATGAACAATTTGCATAAGAAAGTCATCCTCATCTGCAGTGAAATTGATAACTTCGTGTGTTAAACCCAGGACTAAACGATCGTGAAGCCGCTCCAAGCTCTGCAAACCTCTCCCACCGATTGACCGGGAGAGGTATAATCTGGCGACTGATGAATTGGGGTGCATGCTCCGGTTCATGTTGATAATCTTACGGGTTCTGATGTCGAGATCTCGCAGATCCTTTCGGGCCCATTTTAAGATACCGAAAGAGTATAGTAAGACTGGGACAGCGAGCGTGTTAGTAGCGGAGACTTTATTTTTGCCGGAAAGTTCGGAGGACCAGATTTTCCGGAGTCTCCTAACATACTCGCTACGGAGAGTTGCTTGGACTTCGGAGACCGCATGCATGCGGTGCTCTTCCATTCCTAGATATCTATACAACTCTCCGGCGTCTAATTGTCTTAAAACGCTCCCATCTACCAACTCGACATCATCACCCGTAACAGAGCACTTACCCCTCGCCAGATGTACGACCGCACACTTGTCCAACCCAAAAGACATTCCGACATCCCGCGTGTACTCTGCTACGATGTTAAGGGCCGCCTGTAGATGATCTTCATCAGCACTATACAGCTTCAGGTCATCCATATAAAGCAGATGGGTAATCGAGTATTTTCGATCACCCGGAGGCCCCACAGAGTACCCACGAGTTTTACGGAGAGCAACAGATATAGGCAGCAGTGAGATGCAAAACAGCAGAGGGCTCAAGGAATCACCTTGGAAGACCCCTCGTTTGTACTCTACAACTCCGGTTATGTGCAATGCGTTTCCACTTCCAATGTGAAAACGCGTTCGCCAGAGCTGCATTGTACGCCGAATGCATTCCACTATTTCAGGATTGACCCCCAGGCATTTGAGGGAATATAAAATCAACTCATGAGAAGTTGAGTCAAATGCCTTGCGATAGTCGATCCAGGCCATTGACAGGTTGCGTTGATAGTAGATCGCATCTTGTGTGACACATCGATCAACTATCAAGTTCTCTTTGCAACCTGACAGGCCTCTTTGCTGCCACGCTGTTCATATATCTGTTGCCATACAGGTTCTATCTCCTGCAAAATACGGTTGTTTAAAATTTTTGTAAAAATTTTATAAACCGCATTCAAGCAGGTGATAGGCCTGTAATTCTTTGGGTCAGATAAGTCACCTTTTTTTGGTATCAGTACGGTTCGCCCTTCCACGAGCCAGTCTGGATTCGGTTCGTCAGCTCTAATGTACGATGTAAATATACGGGCCAGATGGAGGTGGGTAGAAGTAAACTTCTTCCACCAAAAGACATTTATGCCATCTGGTCCCGGGGCAGCCCAATTTTTGCTGCCATTTAGAGCTGAACGAACTTCATTCACACTGACTACAGGGCTCTCTTCATCAGCATTCTGTCTACGGTGTTCCTGACAGAATGCTTTAAAGTCGTGCAGAGCTGGAGTATTGGCGTTCACGTTTGGTTGATCTCCATACAACTCAGTCCAAAAAGCTTCCACCCGCTCAGGTGTTGGATAATTCCCGGTAACATCGGTCTTTGGTGTCAGAAAGCGTGAAGGGCTGGATCGAAACAACGAGTTGTCGACCAATCACTTCAGCCTTTTCTCTAGTGACTTTTTGGCAGTCACTAGAGCCCGCAATTTATTGAGAGACTCTTCCTTGATGACAAGAAGAGTACTCTTATTCAGTGTGTGATGACGCCACCGAAGTTCAGCAGCAATGCGCCGAATTCGAGGCGTGTATGCTCTTTGAGTTGTTTCAAACTCAATCACACACTGAATGCGGGAGACCTGTTTCCGGGATCTGTCAATTTTGAGTCCAAGTTGTGAGATGCGCTGTCTCAACCTTGCCTCGATCGAGAGACAATGTCTCTCTCTCGGAAAAGCCGAAACTGCTGCACCATACACAACCTGGCTCACAGTGAGCAGGGTGGAATCCTCCAGGATGTTTGCACGGAGATCTTCATTTACCGCTTCTAGCTGTTGTTGGGAGTAAGTTATCTTTTTAGATATACTTACTTGCCGTCCTATAAAGGGATTGTTGTCATCCAAGGAGGAACGGCGTCGCTCTTGGTGTAATTGCGCCGGAAAGGAAAGTCTATTAGACTGCCTTCTATCCGGCACAAGCGATCTTCTATTACGCCGAAGATAAGCGGCATAATTACGCAGGTGTTTAGGCGTAAAATTCTCTAGCTCCGGATGCATATCACTCCAAAGAGTGTGCATCCGGGCCATATAACCGCTCACCCCCGGCTCGCTACGTTGGTAGCACACCAAGAGGTCGACTCGTAGTTCCTCCGTCCACTTAAAGTAAGTCCTTAAAGCGCCAGGGTCGTCATCGTTCATCGGGTCCGTTATTATTATTATTATTATTATTATTATTATTATTATTATTATTATTATTATTATTATTATTATTATTATTATTATTATTATTATTATTATTATTATTATTATTATTATTATTATTATTATTATTATTATTATTATTATTATTATTATTATTATTATTATTATTATTATTATTATTATTATTATTATTATTATTATTATTATTATTATTATTATTATTATTATTATTATTATTATTATTATTATTATTATTATTATTATTATTATTATTATTATTATTATTATTATTATTATTATTATTATTATTATTATTATTATTATTATTATTATTATTATTATTATTATTATTATTATTATTATTATTATTATTATTATTATTATTATTATTATTATTATTATTATTATTATTATTATTATTATTATTATTATTATTATTATTATTATTATTATTATTATTATTATTATTATTATTATTATTATTATTATTATTATTATTGTTGTCATCATTATTACTATTAATAATATTTTGTTGAGGTATTCCAAGTTACAGAAAAATTACAATCATCATCGCATAATAATTTTATTAATCAATATCACCGCACGAATGAAATAATCCTTCTGTGTTAAGAATAGTCTCTTTGTTTTATTTTTTATTCAAGTTCCAAAACTAAATTATTGGTATTGTTTTTTATTATAATTAATATTATGAGTATAGTTATTATTAATTGATTAATTTTTATATAATTATTGTCAGTAAATAGTTTTTAAATATAAACGAAGATATTTCATATTTTCAACGTATACTCGGCACGAGACACTAACACTGCCAAGATAGCCAGAAATACATGGTTAATAAAACTCCTGACAAAAGTGTTCCTCCAACGTTCGTATAGCGTTGCGGTTAGGTGATAGTCTCGCGTGCGTTAGGGTTACTATTCGAAACTCGGTTAGGGCAATATTATTCTGAATTTATTTTTAAGGCAAGCGTAAAACTTCTTCACAATGAATGAATGCGCATGTGATTGAAACCTTATCCCCCCTCCTCCAGCTCCTCTAAAAAACTCCGAAAATAAAAAATGTAAAAAAAAAAAATATGAATTAAAAAAAAAACAAAAACAAGAAAAAGACAAAATAAAAAAAAAAAATTTTTATCAATTGTTTTTTTTTATTGTTAATTTTTTTGTTAATCCCGACAGCAAATTTAATAAATTATATCCGAAAATAATATTTAAAACTATAAAATTTAAATAGTCAGAGTTGTTATTTACTATTATTATTGTTAAAAATTACTTGGCGTGATATTATAAAATACATATTAAAATGGCGATTTTTACTGCTTGAAACTGTAAAATTTATGAACCCCACTGTTGTTATTCACTATAGTCATAGTCACAATTTACTGGGTACGATAGAATAGACTACACATTGAAACGGCAATTTTTACTGTTTGAAACTGTAATTTTCCAACATGAGAGAGTTTTTATTTACAATAGTGACCGCTACTAATCACTTATTTTGGATATTAAATTATAAATTGTGGCTTTTATACTTTCTACATTGAGATTTGTAATATTTACATTTTTGCTACCCCGATGTCCGCTGTAAAGTTTGAAACTGTAAAAAGTAACCGGAATCCGAGTGAATTTTACAGTTTACTTTTTTCCGTGTAAAATTATTTTCAATATCATCTTTATTATTATTATTTTTTTTATTATTTAGTGTCATTATCATATTGATGTTAGTAAAGATCACAATTCGTAAACTTATAAACAATATTCGTATTATGTAAGGAATATCATCGTTTCAAACTTCGCTCAATTAACAAGTAGTGCCACCTACAGGCAACAATCATCAAGACGTTGTAGTATCTGTACATTGCTCGAACAGAATTACTCAGATCTTGATCAGCTGACTTAAGCTTCCGAAGAAAGCAAAATCAAACAATTCTAGCTCTTTTAGGGCCAGTTTTTCAAATCAAGATAAAATTTTATCCAGGATGAAATTATTATTGCCAGTATATTTATATATATGAAATATATAGACATATTTTCATCATTAGATAAAATTTTATCCTGGATTGAAAAACTGGCCCTTAAATATTGACTCTAGTTAATAAATGCAACTGAATGAGAAGAAAATATATTTAGAAAAATACAGATCGAAAGTTATTTAATAATTAATCCTTGGGATTTTATATTAAAAAAAATATTTTAAGATTTTTTGTTTTTAAAAAAATTTTTAATTCAAAGTTTGTATTTTTCCCGCGGAAATTGAATGTTTATAAAGTTTCAATATAAATCATTTAAAGTATCACTTTTCGTACAATATCTAGCAGCATTGATAAAATTTTATATCAATAAGCCGCGAACATTCTTTAGCTTAGATTGATAAACTAAATGATCAATGGTAAGCTTTTAATTTTACATATATTTTAAAAAAATTTTTACATTTTTGTAGTTGTGATAGTTGTAAATTTAAATTTAATACTTTAATACTTAATAATTTAAAAACAATATCAATGATAATAATAATAATAAATCGTATTATCAATTTATTTTTACCATTATAAATATTTTTAGTATCATCCTTATTGTCATTGTTAATATTGTCGTTATTATAATTATTATTTAGAGTCAATATCATATTGTTGTTAGTAAATATCACAATTCGTAAACTTATAAATAATATTCGTATTTTGTAAGAAATATCATCGTTTCAAACTTCGCTTAATTAACAACTAGTGCCACCTACAGGCAACAATCATCAAGACATTTGTAGTATCTGTACATTGCTCGAACAGAATTAATCAGATCTTGATCAGCTGACTTTTTCGAAGAAAGCAAAATCAAACAATTCTAGCTCTTTTAAGTATTGACTCTAAGTAATAAATGCAATTGAATTAAAAGAAAATATATTTAGAAAAATACATATGGGAAGTTATTTAATAATTAATTCTCGGGATTTTATATTAAAAAAAAATTTTAACATTATTTGTTATTAAAAAAATTTTCAATTCAAAGTTTGTATTTTTCCCGCAGAAATTGAATGTTTATAAAGTTTCAATATAAATCAATTAAAGTATCACTTATAATACAATATCTAGCAGCATCAATAAAATTTTATATAAATAAGCCGCAAATACTCTTTGGCTTAGATTAACAAACTAAATTATCAATTGAAACTTTAATTTTACATGAATTTTTACATTTTTTTGTAATTGAGATAATTATAAATTCAAATCTAATCTTCAATACTCAATAATTTAAAAATGATAATAATAATAATAATAATAATAATAATTATTATTATTATTATTTCCATTTTTTAACTATTATTATTATTATTATTATTATTATTATTATTATTATTATTATTATTATTATTATTATTATTATTATTATTATGTTATTAAATGTTATTAAATGCTCAGGGGGGTTGTCCCCGGAGTCCGATTCTCCGAGGGCCCAGCCTGAGCTCCATCCATTACTGCTGGACCACTCCGCACAACAAGGCGGTTAGTGATCACAGCAGGCCAAAGTCATTTTCCTAAGTAGACGAATGGGAACCTAGTATGACAGCCTTCTGCATCCTGACCGCCAAGAATTCAGCTTTTGATGAGCAAGCTGGAACTCTGGCAAGTGAGGATACAAAAGACTGTTTCATCCCTCCGAGGACGCCAACAATCAGGACGACGAGCTTGACACGGTAACCTGGGTAAAATTTGCCAATTTCAAACAGGAGATCCTGATATATTTGTCTTTTGTGCTCTTCTTTGGCTGAGATGTTGTATTCAGCCGGGGCCGAGAACTCAATGACATAAATGTCACGAGTAGCCTTGTCGAAGAGCACAATATCAGGTTTGTTGTGATCTATCCGCAGAGTTGTTGCAAACGGCATGTTCCAATAAATTTTGCAACTGTCATTCTCAACAACCTGGGGAATATCTCCTGGCAGATAAGGCAGCACTGGTGTCATATCAATACCGTAGTAATGACGAAGATAGTAGTACAGTACTCTCAGGGCAGCGTTGTGACGCTGGATATATGCACCTCTCGCCAGCACAGGACATGCTGACAAAAGGTGCATGAGCGTCTCCGGGTGTTGTTTACACATCCTACATGACGTGTCCAGAAGCTGCACCTGGAGCACCTTGCTACGGTATTCTAGAGTGTTAATGACACCATCTTGGCAAGCAAATATGAACCCTTCAGTCTCGGACAGTAGGCCAGCTGACTTTAAGAAGGAAAACGTCAGCTGGGTGGACAAGCCATGATCACGCACGTGTTTGAAGAACACGCTGTGCATGGACTTGTCCATCAGTTCGCCTAGGAGTAGTTTTTCCTCGGCGTTCCTGATGACGCTCTTGAATTCCTCCTTTCGGAGTTCCATAAGAGCGTTTATCTCTCCAAGACCAAGGGTTCTTGCTGCATATATAGCTGCCTTATACAAGAACGACCCCTTATGCGCATTCTCATGTTTATGAACAATTTGCAAAAGAAAGTCATCCTCGTCTGCAGTGAAATTGACAACTTCGTGTGTTAAACCCAGGACCAAACGATCATGCAGCCGCTCCAAACTCTGCAGACCTCTCCCACCGATGGACCGGGAGAGGTATAATCTGGCGACTGATGAATTGGGGTGCATGCTCCGGTTCATGTTGATAGTCTTACGGGTTTTGATGTCGAGATCTCGCAGATCCTTTCGGGCCCATTTTAAGACACCGAATGAGTATAGTAAGACTGGGACAGCGAGCATATTAGAAGCGGAGACTTTATTTTTACCGGAAAGTTCGGAGGACCAAATTTTCCGGAGTCTCCTAACATACTCGCTACGGAGAGTTGCTTGGACTTCGGAGACCGCATGCATGCGGTGCTCTTCCATTCCTAGATATCTATACAACTCTCCGGCGTCTAATTGTCTTAAAACGCTCCCATCTACCAACTCGACATCATCACCCGTAACAGAGCACTTACCCCTCGCCAGATGTACGACCGCACACTTGTCCAACCCAAAAGACATTCCGACATCCCGCGTGTACTCTGCTACGATGTTAAGAGCCGCCTGTAGATGATCTTCATCAGCACTATAAAGCTTCAGGTCATCCATATAAAGCAGATGGGTAATCGAGTATTTTCGATCACCCGGAGGCCCCACAGAGTACCCACGAGTTTTACGGAGAGCAACAGATATAGGCAGCAGTGAGATGCAAAACAGCAGAGGGCTCAAGGAATCACCTTGGAAGACCCCTCATTTGTACTTTATTATTATACTTTATACTTTATTATTATTATTATTATTATTATTATTATTATTATTATTATTATTATTATTATTATTATTATTATTATTATTATTATTATTATTATTATTATTATTATTATTATTATTATTATTATTATTATTATTATTATTATTATTATTATTATTATTATTACTTCATTTATTCTGTAGTATGTGTACGACTTCGTACATGTGCCGCTCTACGAGGGTGAATTACGTATAAAATTTGAATTTCCCGGGATTTGTAGCACTTCGTATACATACGGTGCTGTTTGTGTACGGAGTCGTATTGTTTGTTTGCTGTACCTTAGTCACATCGTTAGTTTATTATATAGAATTATATACAATACTTTCTCGCAGAGAGCTCAAAGTAAATAAACAAAGTAAATAAGTAAAAAGATAACTGCAAGCAATCTACGTTAGTTTATTAACACGTGTGTGAGCACCTTTAAGATTGGAGTTTATTTTTCTACGGTACTAACTTAAATCTCGCGTTGGCTGCATTTTTTACCGCAAACTATCCCCTTGAAGCTACAGTTTATGTAGATATAATTCCAGTGCGCCCTGGCGGCCGTAAATGTAAGCTGTGAATTACTTTTTTTAACTGTAGTTGCGTATCTATAGGAGGATTACTACACATTTTTATTTTATCTAGTCTGTGGCATGTCACTTTTTACATAAAAAAAAGTCAGGATCAAAAAATGTGAGCGCGCTATAGTATGTGCTGATAAAATTTAATAATTTCAAGTAAATAAATTGTTATAAGTGAATATAAATTAATTAATACGGTAAAATAAATTATGAATTACTGTTATAATAAACAAATTAGTGAAAAAAAGTACCGTTGAATTTAATTAAATTTCGCAACCTCAAAAAACCGTTCTGCTTACAGTAAACACATTCGGTAGTCTGGCGCTCCGTTTGCAACGGGATTTTTGAATGGAACTTGGTGCCAGATTCTACCGAATCTGTAGATTTAGGGTATTAAAATTGCGTTTTTAATCCTAACTTGATAATTGGTAAATGAAAAGGGTCAGTCCAGGGGATGTTGCCGCGATTGTGGTTGTAGTCATTAACGGATCTTAATGAAATTTAGTACACATGTTTCTTAGACGATCATCTCAAATAAGTTCAAAGATTAGCTAAGTAGGTCAATAAGGTTAGAAATAATAGCTATTTGAATTTTTCTGAAGATAGTGGAAGTTGCATTTTCTGTCTTGTTATTTTTCAAGAACATTTAATTGAAATAAGATAGATTATTATTGAAGTTATACTTCTTCTGTCCCAAAAAAGCGACATGATGAAGTTGGCCACCAAATATAATTCAAAATATAGATTTCTTTTACTGACTAAGCTAACTCATATACAGACTAGTCGAAAAGTATCCATCGAAACGTTGTTATTTTTAAATTCGATAGAAATATCATTTAATATGAAATATATTATTCATATTCATAACCAATTCTAAAAATGGTCAATTAAATATTTTACTTTTTATTTAACTTGGTAATAATTTCTTTTTAATTAATATTTTTTTAAAAATAATAACAATCTCATGAATTATAATACTTGAACTAAAATATAAATATTGTAGTAAGGTAAAAGCCCTAGTAGCTGCTCATATACCAGTACATGCTCACCCCATATATTTGTATATCTAGATTCACAAATATAGATATACAAATACATGGAGTGAGCATGTACTGATACATAAGCAGCTACTGAGGCTCTAACTTTATCTATTATATTTAGGTATCTTTTTATTAAGTTCATAATTTTTTAATACAAGCTTAATCATTTTGATTATCAAATCAATTAATTATATCCATATTTTTTTAAATTTATATTATAGACCATTTTAATAATTTTCCGTAATTTTATTGGAAACAAAATCTAGTTTTGTACTACAATATTTGTAAGTCTTTTAATTCATGTAATTAATATTATTTTTGATAAAATATTAATTAAAAAGATATTATCAATAGATTAAACAATTAATAATGAACTATTTTATAAGATACATATGGGGCATTTCATACCAAATCGGCCACTTTTTTAGGTCGACCTCTCCAATTTTTTTGAAAATTTTATATGTTTTCAATAATATCAAAGAACACCTTCATGAATTTCTCCAAATTGTTTTGACCACGCGTTTCTGAGATATTGATTTTTTCCAAAATTCAAATTTTTTTTTTTGAAAGAGCTATAACTTCGCGAAAAATACAACTATCGGGGTCCCGTTTTTTTCAAAATTTTTGTTTTTTAATGCTCTTTTAAGAAAAAAATACCTCTTTGATCTCCTTTGATTTATTCCTATTTTTTTTTAAGTTTTAAGAAAAAAAAACATTTTTTCGAAATGTATGACCCCTTAGATTTTTTTGAAAAAATTCTCAAGAAAACTTGGACAAATATAGAAAGTTTTTAGACCAATCCGATCGTGGACAGACGTTTCGTTCTATTTGTTTTCTTAATTCAAAAATTGTAAACTTTCCGCTAAGGAAATTGAAAATTTTCAAAAATCGGGAAGTTATTCGTCTTACCCTGTTTTTCGAAAATCGAGTTTTCAACGGATGTTGATGTTTTTAGGTCCTAGGAAGCCTTCCTGAATGTTTCCGCGGTGGTGTCCGTATGTCTGTGTGTGTGTGTGTGTGTTTGTGTTTTTTTTTTTTTTTTTTTTTTAGGGGGGGGGAATCCTTTTTACGGATTCTAGGCATAGCTGTTTGGCCTGGATATGTGGCGACTCGACGCAGCGTCATACTAAAACTCGACGCTGACGCCCCTACCCACTAAACCCTAAACCCCTTTCTCTTCTATCCTCTGATCCCCCATGGTACCGCCGTAAGGCATTTCTTCGCGGGGGGAGGAATTAGCTGCCGCTCTTCCTTCTGGTGGCTAAGATGTTATTTCTTCCTTCTAGATTCTGTCTTTCGCTCTTTTTCTCTCAATGGATCGCAACTCTGTAAGCACTTTTGTAGCAAAAGTGCTTGTGGTGTCCCAGGCAGCTTCTGACGATAACATTGCTTCTACTATTGACTCTGGTTGGGTTCTCTTTTTCAGAATCTTCTCTAACTCATCGCGATGTTGGTTGAAACGTGGACACACAAAGAAAACATGCTCCGCATCTTCATTGACTCCTGGACAGGACGGGCACTCTGGGGTATCATCGTGCTTAAAGCGGTGAAGATACTTCCGGTAACATCCGTGTCCTGATAACATCTGCGTTAAATAATAGTTGATTTCACCGAGACTCCGGCTGAACCACACATCAATCCGAGGTATGAGACGGTACGTCCACCGACCTTTCTCTGAAGCATTCCAGTCTTGTTGCCATCTTGCGATGCTGTGTTGCCGTTCTTCCCTTCTAAGTTCTTCAGGGCTCAGTGTGGTTGACCTTTTTCGTTGATATAGGTTCCGTCTTTCCTCAGCTAGGACTCTGAGAGGCAGAGTACCGAAAATAACACACACTGCTTCCTCTGATATTGTGCGGAAGGCGCTAGCTACTCGTAGGGCACTCAGTCGATATACTGGTCCAGCCTTTCTCCATGATTCTTGCGTCTTTAATGCGTCGGCCCAAATGGATATTCCGTAAGTGAGCACTGATGTGACTACTGATGACAATAATAGCCTCCTGCTCTGTTTTGGGCCTCCGACGTTCGGCATCAGTCGTGCGAGACTAGCCCTTACTACTGACGCTTTGGCACTGACATGTTTCACTTGCTGCTTGAAGTTGAGTCGGGCATCAAGCATCACTCCCAAATATCGGACATAAGGTTGTGATGTGATTTCTTGTTCGCCGACTTTCAGCTTAATGGTCTCTACCACTTTTCTGCTGGTAATAAGTACTGCCTCAGTCTTGTTTTGCGCCAGTTGCAGGTTCACTGCGTCCATCCACCGGTGAACGTGCTCAAAAGTGAGATCGAACTTATGATTTATCTCTTCAAGGTGTTTGGCAACGATCACTACGGCTACGTCATCTGCATATGCTACGAGTTTGACGTTTCTTAGCAGAGTTAGTCTTAATAGACCGTCATACATAATGTTCCACAGGAGCGGGCCTAGAACTGAACCTTGTGGTACCCCTCCAGTAATATCATACTCCCTCGGACCGTTCTTCGTGTCATACTTCAGGACCCTGTTTTCAAAGTAGCTTGCTACGATCTTAAGCAGGTATTCTGGTACATTCTTCTCTTGGAGGGCCTGCATGATGCATTTCCAATTGGCGGAGTTGAAGGCGTTTCTGATGTCTAGTGTCGCCACCAGGCAATACTTCTTCGTTCCACCTTTCCATCTGGTTCCTGCGATTGCTTCCTTGGCCGAATCAACAACCTGTTTGATTGCGTCCAGGGTTGATCGTCCTTTCCGGAATCCATACTGATTGTCTGCCAGGAGTGGGTCGACTACTGCTTCAATTCTCTGGTGAATTATGTGCTCAAATATCTTACCCGCCGTATCTAGCATGCAAAGTGGTCGGTAAGATGACGGTTCTTCTGGTGGTTTCTTCCCTTTAGGTAACAGTACCAATCGTTGCTGTTTCTACTTACGAGGAAAAGTCCCTTCCTTGAGGCATGCATTATAAGCGTCGAGGAATAATGTTGGAGCTGCCTTTATGATGGTTTTCAAGGCTATATTAGGGATTCCGTCCAATCCCGGCGCTTTATTATTCCCTACACGGTTACAGGCCTCCAGCAGTTCTTCTTCAGTGACAGGTGGAATGTCGTCCAGTTCGCCTGGCGCCAACTGGTAATCGAAGTTGCGTTGCTGTGGGAACAGTGCAGTGACGATTTTCTGAAGAAGTTGAGGACACGTAGGTAATGGCATTTGTTGTTTTTTCAGGTGGGTCATAACCACCTTATAAGGCCTACCCCACACGTCTTTATCCACCTCGTATATAAGCTCTTTCCAGCATCTTCTTTTGCTCTCTTTGATGGCTTTATTCAGTTCACGACGCGCCTTTTTGTACTCTGCGATCAGCTCCACTGAGTTAAGCCGTTGATAGCCGCGCTGGGAGATTCTTCACTCTCTATGACACTCTTTATGGAGGACGCTGATGTGGTCGTTCCACCAATGCACCGAAGGTCTCGAATTTATGCCACGTTTACGAGGCATACTGGCATCACAAGCATGTGTTACTCTCCTCATCAGGTCCTTAGTATGTTGTTCTGCACATCCAGTGTTGATCGGATCACCATCGAGGGCTATTAGCAATGCTTCTGGGTCAAAAGATTTCACCTTCCAACCAACGATGTTAGACTGCTTGATTGGTCTCTTGAAGTTCTGGTCGTTTGATATTTCCCAGAATGCTATCAAACATACGTTTAGTATCAGATTCCCAGGGTTGGGTACTCAGGTGTTTATACGGCTCTGCTATTAGTACCAAGTCAAGCTCTAATTCTCGCACGGATTGCATGAGCAGGTCATGCGCTGCCTCACAATGTTTGAGATTGAGCTGTAGTATCCTCATGGTTGTTTGTTCGTCAACTTCTGGAGCGCCTCCTGAAATACCGGGCACCTGTGGGTGCCGGCATGGTGAGCCACGTCCTTTGCTCCTTGCTGCTCAGCACATATTGCACACTTGGCAGGATTTTTACAGTCAGAGATACGGTGCCCTTCTTGTCCACATCTGATGCAGAGTTTAGACCGTTCTACTTGGCTTTTACATTGGGACCCAACATGTCCGAAGTGCCAGCATTTAAAGCATTGGACTGGTCTTCTAGTTGCTCTTATTCGGCAATTGACCCAGCCAATCCTTATTTTGCCGCTTCCTTCCAGTAGCTGTTGTGCTCCAGCTGCTGGTAGTGTCACTATAGCCGTTTGCGTACCTCTGTAGGCCTTACGGATCTTGATAGCCTCTAGTGGTATTTCGCAAGTTTCTCCGGTTTCCGTTTTCAGGGCAGTCTGAATGTGCTTCTTCATCGTGTCATCATCAATGTCTCGGATCTCGATGGTCTCCTGCGGTCCTTTGCAGATTACTTCGGCCTCTTTTTGAAGAATATCCATGATGGTCTTTTGCACGGCTTGGCCTTTGTCGATACTCTTCTTTGAGAGCGTAATCAGCATGTCCCCAGTTTTGGTTTTGTGGATCTTTTCCACGGTTGTGCGGACCTGTTCGTCAGGGACGGCCTGATTTATACGACGCAATATTTTGGCGTACTTCTCCTTCTCGACCGGACGGATGATCAGAGCGTCAGGCCTGGTCCATTTTCGCGGTTTCTCCCGCTTAGGTTCCGGCCGGGGCTCTTTCGGCGGTTGCTTTGGGAGTTGCTCTCTAGCTAGCATTCTCTTCTCCTTCTTAGACTGTACTTTTTCCCAGTCAGTCGTCTTCTTAGGTTCGTCGACCTGCCCTGCCAGTCGTTGGGGAGGGCTTTTTTTCGGAATTACTTCGAAATTTTTTGTTCTATCAATCTAAACTTGAAGATTCTTTATGAAGCTTAAGAAAGTGCGTCGAATATTATTAACCGCGTGAAAATCGGTTTATTCATTCAAAAGTTATTGCGATTTTAAAATTCAAAAAATAGTAATTTATCAAACTGCTATCAAATTTTTGAGCTCGAAGAGCTCAATAGCATACAAAAGCTATTTTTTGATCTCAGAGAGCTCTAAACAACATACAAATTGTATTTTTGAGCTCGAAGAGCTTAAAAACGTCATAAGTTTAATTTCAAGCGTTTAGGTATAGAGTTGGGGGGAAGTTGCAGGGATGGCCTTCAGGGTCAACCGTTTCCTAATTTTTAACTTCCCGCTAAGAAAATTCAGTTATACAATATGATAGGTAAATATACACCGAGAAAACACTTAAATTAAACCATCTTTCACTTTCTGAAATCATTTCATGCAGCTATTTTGAAAAAAAATAACGTTTTGAAAAAAATTTTACGTGGACGTCCTGATGTCACCCTATTTTAGATGTACCAACGATTACGCCCGAACAAATTGATATCTCAAGACCGGACCTTTTTTATTAGTTTAAGAATGCGATGAACTGGATCCATATTTCATATCATTAGCCTAGTTTACGCATTTTTTTTAAATTGAATTTTTATCAAAATTCACGACGATACAACCGTACAAAGACATACGAATTTTTCGTATTTGTCACGTGAAAACTATGGCGCCACTTGATCAAGTTAGATTTTTTAGACTGCGTGCGCATATGACAAGAATAAAGGGCGCTGATATTTAAAAAAAAAATAAAAAATACTCTGTATGAAATTACTTAATGATAATTTTTTTTTTTTCATCAATTACACAATTTATTTTTTTCTTATAAAGTGAGTGAGCGTTATGAGGCGTGCACTTTTGGATTTTCCAAACTTTTTGTTTATTTTGGTGAATTATTGATTACTGATCTTTGTAAACATACCGTACTATTGAAAATTAATTACTTAACTCTTATTTGATTAATTAACAACTCTTTCAAATAATTGTAGAATCAAAATTTATTTCAAGTAAGTGTTAATATTAATTTAAATATGAAATTAAATTGAAGTTCGTTTAAACACCAGTAATCAAAAATTTAACGTCAATTCACCAAAATAAACAAATATCGTGATAAAAGCCAATGCAACCAACATAAAAATTGTACTTACATACGGAAGAAATCTAGTCAATTTCGTGGTCAAAAGATAGCGCTTAATACGTTCATGATGAATTTGAAAGAGGCTAATTATTTTGATGTTACGAATAAACTCCAATTCATTAAAGTAATAAATAAATGCTAAATTAATGAAAATATTGATTAAATTGTTTCTCTGGTACAAAAAAATAATTATCCGAGTACATGCATGAGAGTGTAAAAGTAAATACATGCAATTTAAAAAAAAAAAATTTTTGAATTAAGAAAAAAAATAGAACGAAACGTCTGTCCATGATCGGATTGGTCTAAAAATTTTCTATATTTGTCCAAGTTTTCTTGAGAATTTTTTCAAAAAAATCGAAGGGGGCATGCATTTCCAAAAAATGTTTTTTTTGTTTAAAACTTAAAAGAAATAGGAATAAATCAAAGGAAATCAAAGAGGTATTTTATTTCTGAAAGAGCATTAAAAAACAAAAATTTTGAAAGAAAACGGGACCCTGATAGTTGTATTTTTCGCGAAGTTATAGCTCTTTCAAAAAAAATTTCGAATTTTGGAAAAAATCAATTCTCAGAAACGCGTGGTCAAAAAAATTTGAAAAAAATTCATGAAGGTGTTCTTTGACGGTATTGAAAACATACAAAATTTTCAAAAAAATTGGAGAGGTCAACCTAAAAAAGTAGCCGATTTGGTATGAAATGCCCCATATACTTTAAATAAATAATTAAAATATTTTATAGTTATCAATTATAAATTATTGATACTTTGAAACTCCAAAATTAGTTGATTAATCAGCTGTAATCAGTAATGAATTCAGAAAAATCTTAAATAATATCGAATTAAATTCATATGATAATGAATTTATATTTATACGATAATGATAATATGATAATTATATATAATTATCATATGATAATGATTTTATATTTATACGGTATAGCTAAATTTTTACTATAATATAACCTTTTTGATTGTTTTTAACATTTTTCTTCGATCATTTTTGCATTTATTTTTCTTCAAAATTTTTTTTCTCATGCCAAAGAAGTATAACTTCTGACTCGTGTACATAAGTATACATACCATTTTTTTTTAAACTTATCTTATGGTTGATTAAATTGCGTCTTTAATTTGATCTATCAAACATTTACCGAATGATGATTTTATTAAGATTATAAGAATTTCAATTTCTGACAGTTTTTGGTAGACGGGTTATATAAGCCCGTGTAATAGAACTAACGGTGGTTTGATTAAAAATTAATTGTGATTTTTTCACTGATAATTTAAGAATTTATTGTTTGATATAATTTTATTAACTATTAATTATATCGAAATCTACCTTCCAATTCAATTATTCTATCAATAATTTTATTTTTGCCATGAGTCTCGTAGTTTATAAATGTATTAAACTATTAATATTTCAAATTTTTTCAAATTCTACCTTTTATAAAAGTTCAGTATATGAATCATTTTCGATCCTTTTGTTTTTTTAGGGAGTAAGCAACGTCTTACATTGCATTTGAATATAAATACTACACGGTTAGCTGATGCGAGCTATGAGCGCTGCCATATTGGCCTTGGCTGCTCTGCCATCTGCCTTTCACTTTATTCCTACTCTACGGCCGGGTAATGCGACATGCGATAGATGGACAAAAAATTTTGGGGCGATAGAATAAAAGTTTCACTTTAAAAATGAACTTGATTCAGGAAAAAAAAATGTATGCTTATATCTCCATTGTCCCACCTATTGGATGATACCATATTTTATTTCTAACCAGCAATATTGGGGAATGCTAAATTTTAATGTATTACTACGATTAAGGTGGTCTATGTTATAATCATATAACACATAACCTCAAATAAGCGCGGATATCTTGAAAATCAACTTTACTGATTTAAAAATTTTGTCTTATCCGAAATTGAATGAAAGTGTACCTAAAAAATTATCATCAACTTGGAAAAACTTATTGAAATTGGCATTAAGAAAATAGTTCTATAAAAACATGAAATAAAAGTTTGGAAAATCCAAATGAACATGCCTTAAGCGCTCATGTCATACACAAATTATTTAGATCGTAACGATAAAAATTATTTGTTTTTTTGTTTGAATTTTCCTGCGAGTAGTATTATCCTCTCTGTAGGTCGAGCTAAAGAAAAATTTTAACAGATGATAAAATAGTTAGTAATTATACCATCATGTATGTATACTTTCTGCTTGTTTATAGTTATTTCAATCCTGTTTTATGAAAAATAATATATATGGCTGCCGAAACCGCAGAAAAAGTCACCGAACTGACAGTCGAAAAAAATTAACTGTATCGAAACGAAATTATTTTGACACGCAGTTTTCACAAGGGTTTTGACAAATCCGTAGAGATTTGAAAAAATGTATTTAAAAAAGAAAAAAAAATAATATTTGAAGTATCTTACTTTTTTTTTATTATTTTTACTTCTGCAAAAAGAATTAACAGCGCCCGCAGAAGTAGTAGCCCAATGAAAATCTGTGACAGGAAGGCCATGAGCTTTTGCTTGAAGCTCTAGTTCCTGAACACGTAGTTGAAGTCGGCGGTTTTGGTGTTCTAATTGCTTATGCCTGATTTCACATTGTTTTAGTCGAGTGAGCTCATTTTTCAAAAGCTTAATGTATTCTACTGAAGATTTTAATATCGTTCCTTTATTCGGCCTTACATCCCGCACAATTTCGTAATATCTGTAAACAGAAATTACAACTTTTAGATTGTAATTGATTTACAGGGTGTAGAATGGTGAAAAATAAGAAATATATTTATTTTATGGATTAAACTATACAGGGAATTTAAATTGTTCGTTCAACATGCTCTAAAGTAGTAAAATATGATTAGATGAATCTCAAAATACAATTATGGTTGTAATATTTTTTTTAAAATATAAGCAAATTTTTAACATTTCTTGGTGAGTTTATTTTTGTTTTGTAAAAAATTTTTTATGTAAAGAAGTGTATTTTAATTTCAATAGAATAATATGAAAGTCAGTTTTCAAGTCACTTTCAAAAATTTGTAACTCAACTTCTATGTAACTTCTATGTAATAGATATTGATTATAAACTCATATCCGCCTTAGCTGGGAGCTTTCAACTGGACCACTGTATTAACGAAATTGTATAATGATGTAAATTTTTTTATCAAAAAATTTTGTAAAATTTTTCTTTTTTTTTTTTTAACTTTCCGCTAAGAAAGTCGAAGATTTTCAAAAATCGGCAAGTTATTGTTTTTACCCTGTTTTGCAAAAATCCTGTATTCATAAGATCTTGACGTTTTAAGGTCACAGGAAGCTTCCCTGATTACCGCCGCGATGTTGTCACTATGTCTGTGTGTATGCATGTATGTGTGTGTGTGTATTTGTATGTAAACCTCTCATAACTTTTAAACGACCAAACCGATTCCATCGCAGTTGACGCCATTCGAAAGGGCTTGACCCAAATTAGATTTCCTGTAAATTTGAACCGATAGATTTTGAGAAATTTTGAGAAATCTCAAAAAAACTAAGAAAAAACTCTTTATTAAATGTGTTTTTTTTTTGCAATAACTTTTAAACGGTATAATCGATCAACTTCAAAAAATAATAAGCTTTTAACCTCAAAAAAGAACGTTGATCGCCACCAGTCCGGTCAAAATTGGTTGATTCGTTCGAGAGATATCGTGAACGAAAGAAAACCGAAAAAAGTTTTTTTTCGGAATCACTGTAAAATTTCACCGAAATTCTGTAAAATTTTTCTTTTTTTCTTAACTTTCCGCTAAGAAAGTCGAAGATTTTCAAAAATCGGCAAATTATTGTTTTTACTCCGTTTAGAAAAAATCGAGTTTTCATCAGATCTCGACGCTTTAAGGTCACAGGAAGCTTCTCTGAGTATCCCCACGATGTTGTCACTATGTCTGTATGTATGTATGTATGTACTAGCTGATACCCGCCCGCTTCGCTGGGCATGCAATAAAATTTAATTTTGTAACCCATACAAAAAATATAAACAAAATGATTAATTTCATCAATCGTAACGAAATGATATCGCTTTTTATCTATAAAATAATTATTTTTACAGCTCTGAATTTGTTAATAAATTACATAAATAAATATGTTATATTATTCTTTTGTCTGAGCGCCAACTTCAATAACGTTATTAAGATTGTTAATTCAGATTATTATTTCTTATCGCAGCACCATTTTTTATAAAAATATGAATATTAGTAATCAAGATTATGAAATAAATCATATATTAATTGAGAATATAAACTACAATGTTATTATATAAATTTGATTGAAAATTAACATCGATAAGTTAATGAGTAAATTTATTTCTGCTTATAAATATAAAAATGAATATTTTTAATCTTTGTTATCAGGAAATTCATTACAAATTAAGTGGTATTAAAAAAAATATTTATTATTCATTTTATTAAGAATTAACTTACATCAACCTTTTTATTATAATAATTTAACGATTTAGTTGTAAAATTTTAGAAAAGATACATCAGACACACTTTACCATTTTAATTTCAATCATTAAAATCAGTATAATCATTTAACAAAATCCACTTAATGAATTTATGTTATATTTAGCTGTGTTATGATATAATGGAGTTCATCCTTTATGATCATTACAATACATATTAGCTATATCAGTTACTAATGATTTCGCTATTCTTTCTTAAAAAAAGCATGATTATTAATTCCTACTGTCCCAACAATCAATCGATAAAATTTGAAATCAAAAGGTATTTGTCTAACATTGTATAGGATAATACTGTTGAATAATTGTATAACATATTAGTATTTAGTAACTTTCTACTTTTATTCTAATGATTCCTCTGAATTTAGTTGACAACCGGATTTGTTATTATAATTTATTTATTTTGACAGTTATTATAGCAACTGTAACCATAGTAATCGTAACCACAGTTACGGTAACCATGGCAACGGTAACCATGACAACGGTAACCATAGCAACGGAACCATAGCAACGGTAACCATGGTAACGGTAACTATGGCAACGGTAACAATGGTAATGATAACCATGGCAACGGTAACTATGGCATTGGTAACCATGGCAGCGGTTGATTAGCGTGGGTGGTTGTGGGGGTGGGGGGTAGGGTGGGGTTTAGTTTTATTATTGATGGGTGTCACTGATGGTTTCTTAGATTGAAGAATCAAAATGATATTTTCCCCTAAAAAAATAGAGAGAGAGAGAGATAGGGAAGGGGGAAGAAGGCACGGGAGATAGGGCACAAGAGGGGAGGGGAAGAATGAGAGCGAGGGGAGGGGGTAGCATACGTGATGGTTGACGAAAAATCCATTTTGGTTAGGAATTGCGCAAAATCCCTTCTTATCTCTCGTCTACGGTGAAAAAAGAGTACCTATGCCAAATTTTAAATGAATCGGTCCAATAGTTTCGGAGATCTAGTGATAAGTCAGTGGTATTTCGCTTATATGTATATAGATGTATGTATGTATGTATGTATGTATGTATTAGTGTGCGTCAAAATTTAATCTTCGAAAGCAACCTTTTAAAATTGAAATTTTGAGTTTCGCTTTTAACAGGAGCTGTATTTGGGCATTTCCTGATATATTTTGGTGTGTCACAATTTATTTGATATTTACAGAATTTTTTAACAGGAGTTTCGTTTGGCCAAATTTTTAAATTTTTTAATTCCAAAAAAATTCCTCCAACGAAACTCCTGTTAAACAATTATGTAAGCATCAAATAAATCCTGACACATCGAAATATCTCAGGAAATGCCCAAACCTAACTTCTGCTAAAAGCGGAACTCAAAATTCCAATTTTAAAAGCTTGCTTTTAGAGATTAAATTTTGACGCACCCTAGTATGTATGCATGTATGTTAGGGTGGTCGTTAAAAATTAAATTTTTTCTGGCACCCAAAAAAATCCTTCCTTTTGACGAAAAACTACGGGAAAAATTTTGCTTTTTGATTTTAAACAAAACGAACACGTGCCGACGGTCAGTTGAAGTTCATTTTTCGATCAAATTATAGTTTTTTGAAATATTTGTCACAGTATTTAGATTTGGCAAAAAATCTTGAAAACAGGCTTGTAGGAAATTAAATTCTCTACAAAATGGTTTCTTTTGGTTTTAGATGAAGTTCATATCCTTGGAGATAATCTTATTAGTAAACTTATAATTCTATTAAGTCAGTCATTTTAGCACTAAAAACTTTATTTTTCCAGAAATATGAACAATTCTCTCAAAATATTCTGAATTTTATATATTTTCTTCATATTTTGACATCAGTAAATGATTTTCAATTTAATAGTTTTCAAATGAAACCTCTATCGGTAAGTTATCTATGATCAATCTTGTTCATATTTCCACTTGGGAGAGTGGAGCGCCTTTCCGTAAGGTCTAGACTATTAAATTGGTCGAAATCTATAAATTAAAATTAAATAATGCTGTAAAGCAAGAAAGAAGAGGAGTTACGGTTAATTATTACGCGAAGCGTTCCACATTCACGTAACAGGATAATTAGGAGCAAAGGATTAAAAAGGACCTTCTTAATGTAAGTTTATAGAATGTGCGAAAAAAAATTCGGACTGAGATTTGAACCCAGAACCTTACCAAGACATGTCGGCTACTCTACCATTTGAGCTACCCGGACTATACCAAACTTCCTTTTCACTTATTCTACATACATCACGCTACACCGTCTATCTTACGGTCCACATTTTTAAAATTAAAAAATGCTGTGAAGCGGGAAAGAATAGGAGTTACGGTTATTATTACGTGAAGCGTTTCACATTCACGTAACAGGATAATTGGAAGCAAATGATTGAGAAGGGAATTGGAAAAGACCTTCTTAATATGAGTTTATAGAATAAGCGAGATGAAATTTTTCCGCCGTCAGGCATTACTTCGTGAGGGGAGGAACCAGCTACTGCTCTTCCTTTTGGTGGCTAAGGTGTTAACTACTTTCCTTCTATCTTCTGATATTTGCTCTTCTTCTTTCAGTGGAACGCAAGTCTGAAGACTTCCGTTACAAACGTGTTGGTAGCGTTCCAGGCAGCTTTTGGTGACAACATTGCTACAACTAGTCAATCTGGTTGCATTCGCTGGTTCAGGATACTCTCCAACTCTTCACGCTATGGATCGAAACATATAAAGAAGACGTGCTCCACATCTTCAGCAACTCCTGGGCAGGACGGGCACTCCGAAGAGTCATCGTGCTTAAAGCGGTGTAGATACTCTCGAAAACACCCGTGTCCCGACAACATCTGCGTAAGATAGTAATTGACCTCGCCGTGATTCCGGTTAAGCCAAATGTCGATCCGAGGTATGAGGCGGTGCGTCCTCCTACCCTTCTTTGCAGCATCCCATTGTAGTTGCCATCGGCCTATGCTGTTCTGCCGTTCTTCAATTCTAAGTTCTTCAGGGCTCAGTGCAGTTGACCTTTTTCGTTGGTAAAGGGCTCGTCTTTCCTCTGCTAGAACTCTAAGAGGTAGGGTTCCGGCAATGACGCACACTGCTTCTTCTGATATAGTGCGGAAGGCACGAGCTACTCGTAGGGCACTCAGTCGATATATTGGTCCAGCTTTTCTCTATGATTCTTGGGTTTCCAGTGCATCAGCCCAAATGGATATTCTGTAAGTGAGCACTGATGTGACTACTGATGACAATAGTAGCCTCCTGCTCTGCATTGGGCCTCCGATGTTAGGCATCAGCCGTGCAAGACTAGCCCTCACTACTGATGCTTTGGCACTGACGTGTTCCACCTGCTGCTTGAAGTTGGGTCGGGCATCCAGCATCACTCCCAGATGACGGATAAATGGTTGTGATGTGATTTCTTGTTCTCCGACTCTCAACTTGATAGTTTCTGCCGTTTTTCTACTGGTGATGAGCACTGCCTCGGTTTAATGCTTGGCTAGTTGCAAGTTCACCATGTCCATCTACAAATTGAATCGTCTGAGTATAATATCAAATGCCATTTCTATCTCTTCGAGGTGATTTGCGACGATCACGACAGCTACGTCATCCGCATATGCTACAAGTTTGACTTCCGTAGGCAATGCTATTCTCAGGAGGCCATCATACATGATGTTCCATAGCAGAGGACCTAAAACTGATCCCTGTGGCACTCCTCCGGTGATTTCGTACTCTTCCGTACCCTTATTCGTGTCATATTTCAGAACCCTATTCGTAAAGTAGCTCGCTACCATTCTGCGAAGGGATCCTGGTACGTTTTTTTCTCCTAGAGCCCGCATAACGCAGTCTCAGTTAGCGGAGTTGAAGGCATTCTTGATGTCCAAAGCAGCTACCAAGCAGTATTTTTTCTTTCCACCCTTCCATCTCATTCCGGCGATTGCATTTTTGGCTGTATCAACAACCAATTTGATCGCATCCAGAATTGACCGTCCTTTTCGGAAATCAAACTGGTTCTCTGCCAGGAGTAGATCGACTACAGCCTCTGATGAATTCTCTGATGAGTTATGCGCTCGAATATTTTGCCGGCCGTGTCTAACATGCAGAGTGGTCGGTAGGATGACGGTTCTTCCGGCGGCTTTTTCTCCTTCGAAAGTAGCACTAGCCGTTGCTGTTTCCACTTCTGGGGAAGTCCCTTCCTTCAGGCATGTATCGTAAACGTCCAGGAATAATGCCGGTGCTGCCCTAAGGATTGATTTCAGGGCAATATTAGGGATTCCGTCCAATCCCGGCGCCTTATTATTTCCTACACGATTGCCTGCCTCTATCAACTCGTCCAACGTGATAGTTGGGATGTCTTCAGGGTTGAGCTGCTCCAACTTGTAGGTGAATACCGGCTGTTGGGGAAACAGCGCAGTAACAGTCTTCTCTAGGAGCTGTGGACACGTAGGTGATGGCATTGGCTGGCATTTCAGGTGGGTCATAACCACCTTATACGGTCTGCCCCATGGATCTTTCTCTACTTCTGCGACCAGTTCCTTCCAGCAGCGTCTTTTGCTTTCTTTAATGGCTCTGTTTAGTTCTCGACGGGCCTTTTTATACTCTGCCAACAGCTCTGCGGAGTTAGGTCGTCTGTAGCCACGCTGAGACTTTCTTCTTTTTTTAAGACACTCTGAACGTAGAATGCTAATGTGATCGTTCCACCAGTGCACCGAAGGTCTTGTATTCATGCCACGTTTCCGAGACATACTGGCGTCGCAAGCCTGGGTGACTCTTCTCATTAGGTCCTTGGTCTTCTCTTCAGCAGTTTCTACGATGATCGGATCGCACTCTAGGGCTACTACTAAAGCAGTGAGGTCGAGAGATTTAACTTTCCACCCAATCGCGCTGGCGTTCCTGTTGACTCTTGTTAGATTCTGGCCAGTTGATATTTCCCATAGTATCGCACTATGGTCACTGGCTGTGTAGATGTTCAATACTTTCCAAGAAAAACCTCTTCGAGCTAAGCAACTGCTGACAAATGTAAGGTCGACAATTGAGTTTGCCTCTCCCTTAGTATACGTTGGCGTGTCACCGGTGTTAAGAAGGATCACGTCCAGTGTGGCCATTGCCTCGAGAAGTGCTTTTCCACGTGTATTAGTGAACTTGCTGCCCCAGTCTGCTGCCCAGGAATTGAAGTCACCAGCTATTGCCACGGGAAAGTGTTTTCTTGCGTCCTCAGTTAGCCGATCAAGGAAGTCTTCAAACTGTTCATTAGAGAGACTAGGTGGTGCATAGCAACTGTAGAAGCGGAGGCCATCTACCCATGCTGCTACGAAGCCGGCTTCTTTATTGTTGACTGTTCTCTGAAAAGGACATTTACCGCAGGACCAGATGACGGCTTTGTTAGTGCTGTCGGATTCCCAGGGTTGGTTACTCAGGTGTCTATAAGGCTCACTTATAAGTGCTACGTCTGCCTCTAATTCGCGCACAGTTTGCATGAGCAGGTCATGCGCAGCCTCACAATGATTGAGGTTGAGCTGCAATATCTTCATGTTCTTGGCTTCGTTATCTTCTGGAGCGCTTCTTGGAAGACGGGGCATCTGTTCGTGCCTGCATGGTGAGCCGCCTTTTCTACGCCGTGCCGTTCAACGCACAGTGCACATTTAGCTGGATTTTTACAATCAGCAATTTTGTGTCCTTCTTTTCCGCACCTTATGCAGTGCTTAGACCGGTCGACTTCGCTTTTGCACTGAGATCCGAAGTGCCCAAAGTGCCAGCATTTGAAGCATTGTATGGGTCTCTTCGTTGCTCTCATTCGGCAATTGACCCAGCCGATCCTTATTTTGCAGTTTCCTTCCAGTAACTTTTGTGCTGCAGCTGCTGGTAGTGACACTGTGGCTGTCTGCGTACCCCTAAAGGCTTTACGGATCTTGATTGCCTCTAGTGGGATTTCACAACTTTCTCCAGCTTCCCTCTTTAGAGCGGTCTGAATATGCTCTTTCGTCGTGTCGTCATCGACATCTCGGATCTCGATGGTCTCCTGTGGCCCTTTGCAGATCACTTTGGCCTCCTCCTTAAGGATGTCTGCGATCGTCTTTTGGAGGGCTTGGCCTTTGTCAGTGCTCTTCCTCGAAATCGTAATCAACAAGTCGCCACTTCTGGTCTTGTTGATCTTATCCACAGTTGAACGAACCTGCTCATCTGGGACGTCCTGCTTTATGCGACGCAGAATCTCGGCATACTTTGTTTTCTCGGCCGGGCGGATGATCAGTGCGTCGGGTCTGATCCATTTGCGTGGTTTTTTCCGCTTAGGCTCTGGCCTGGGCTCCTTCGGCGGCTGCTTTGAGACTTGCTCTCTAGCTAGCTTCCTCTTCTCCTTCTTAGACTGTACTTTTTCCCAATCAGACGCCTTCTTAGGTTCGTCACTCTGCTCTGCTACTCGTTGCGGAGGGCTTTTTTTCAAGTCCTTCTTCTTTGTGACTTTGTCGGTTGGCTCTGGCGAATTTCGGTCCTTTCTCTTTCCAGGCCTTGTTTCAGTTTCACCTTTGTTCTCAGCACCAGATTCGCCGTCACCATCGGCTCCAGTGTCCATTTCTTCTTCAGTCTTAACTTCAGTTTGAATGCGTCGTCGTGATGACTGCCATTCCTCGTCCAGTTTCTTGAATCTTCCAAGAGCATTGACTACACCGGTTGTCTTGGTCTTTATCTCCTTGTGGATATTGACCTTTGTTTGGACAAACTCTTGCAGCTCAATGGTCAGCTTTTCAAGGCGCTCCAGCGCTTGCGTTCTCTTCATTTCAGCGCTTGCTTCAATCGCTGCTTGTTGGGCATGAAGCCCGTTTCCACTCTTGTTTGTTTCCTGTAAATTACTCATACTTTTTGATTTACCAGCGCATCGTACGGAGTGGAGCGGGTTGTCATAACTAGGAACGGGTGTACCCTCGGAGATAGTACTCCTACCCCAGTTCCCTGAGGCCTAGCCGACACTTAGCCAGTCCCGGAATACACGGACGGACTAGACTCGCTCGGGGCGGTGAAGATTCCGATCTCTAACACTCACTGCGTACTTCCTGATCAAGGCCCGAAGTGGCTGGCTCCTGATCTGCTACTGCAACTTACACCTCGGCAGAGCAAGCTCACATCAGCCGTAGCCTGCATCGTCGGAAATAATCGACACGGGTTCCGGACACTCCCAGTGAGTTACAGCAGGGAACGATCGTCTTGCTAGGTCAGTTAGTGTGACCAACCCATTAAAGGGGGAGTTTTGTCCACGGGAGCGTATTTTATTTGGCTCCTACCCTCTGTACCTCATCAACTAAGAGACCCAGTGTCATTCAAGGACAGCGAGCGTTCTCCCATCCACTACGGGGAGACGCGCCTGGTAGCAGTTTCTCCTCTGCCGCAGGTGTGTGTGTGTGTGTGTGGGTGTTTTTTTTTTTTTTTGTTTTAAGGGGAGGGGAATCCTTTTTACGGATTCTAGGCATAGTTGTTTGGCCTGGATATGTGGCGACTTGACGCAGTGTCATACTAAAACTCGACGCTAGCGCCCCTACCCACTAAACCCTAAACCTCTTTTCCTCTTTCCCCTAATCCCTCATGAAAACTGCCGTTAGGCATTACTTCGTGAGGGGAGGATCTAGCTACTGCTCTTTCTTCTGGTAATTAAGGTGTTATTTTACCTTTCTTCTAGTTGTTATTATTTGCTCTTCTTCTTTCGATGGAACGCAAGTTTATGAGGACTTCTGTTGCAAATGTGCTGATGGCGTTCCAGGAGGCTCTTTATGACAACATTGCTTCTACTATTGTCTTTGGTTGGATTTTCTTCTTTAGGATCATCTCCAGCTCATCTCGCTGTGGGTAAAATCGTGGGCACTCAAAGAAAACGTGCTCCGCGTCTTCATTGATTCCTGGGCAGGACGGGCACTCCGGTGAATCATCATGCTTGAAGCGGTGAAGATACGTCCGAAAACATCCATGTCCTGACAACAACTGCGTCAGATAGTAATTGACCTCGCCATGACTTCGGTTTAGCCAAACGTCGATCTTCGGTATGAGACGGTGTGTCCATCTCCCTGTTGTCGCGGCGTCCCACTGCGATTGCCATCGTGCGATGCTGTTCTGCCGTTCTTTAGCTCTGAGTTCCTCGGTACTTAGTGTGGTTGTCCTCTTTCATTGGTAAAGGTTCTGTCTTTCCTCAGCTAGGACTCTGAGCGGCAAAGTTCCAGAAATGACACACACTGCTTCCTCTGATATTGTTCGAAAGGCGCTGGCTACTCTTAGCGCGCTCAGTCGGTAAACTGGACATGCTTTCCTCCATGATCTCAAGTGCGTCGGCCCAAATGGATATACCATATGTGAGGACCGATGTAACTACTGATGATAGCAATGACCTCCTTGTCTGCTTCGGGCACCGATGTTGGGCATCAATCGTACTAGGTTAGCTACTACTGCTGATGCTTTGGCGGTCATGTGTTAAACTTGTTGTTTGAAGTTAAGTCAGGCATCGAGCATCACTCCCAGATATCGAATGAGTGGTTGGGATGTGATTTCTTGGTCTCCGACGTTTAGATTGATCGTTTCCACCACTTTTCTGCTAGTGATAAGTACAACCACGGTCTTCTGTTTAGCCAGTTGTAGATTTACTGTGTCCATCCACTGGTTAATTCGCTCAAAGGTGATAGTGAACATATGTTTTATCTCATCAAGATGCTTGGCGACGATTACTACGGCTACGTCGTCCGCGTACGCTACCAGTTTGACATTTCTTGGTAGTTTCAGTCTCAGCAATCCGTTGTACATTACATTCCAGAGAAGTGGACCGAGAACAGAACCCTGTGGTACACCTCCAGTTACATCATACTCCTTTGGACCATTCTTCGTGTCATATCTCAGGACTCTATCTGTGAAGTAGCTAGCAACTATCCTTCGTAGGTATCCTGTACGTTCATCTCTTGAAGGGCTTGCATGATGCAATCCCAGTTGGCGGAGTTGAAGGCATTTTTTATGTCTAAAGTTGCCACCAGGCAATATTTCTTCGTTTCCCCCTTCCATCTGGTACCGGCGATTGCGTCTTTGGCTATACCGACAACCAGGTTGATCGCGTCCAGGGTTGATCGTCCTTTCCGAAATCCGTACTGATTGTCTGCTAAGAGTGGATCGACAACTGCTTCTATCCTTTGGTGGATAATACGTTCTAGTATCTTACCGGCTGTATCCAGCATGCAGAGTGGACGATAAGATGACGGTTCTTCCGGTGGCTTTTTCCCTTTAGGAAGTAGTACCAGCCGTTGTTGTTTCCACTCCCGAGGAAAAATCCCTTCCTTCAAGCAGATGTTGTAGACGTCGAGGAATAACGCTGGCGCTGCCTATAAGATGTTTTGAAGGCAATATTAGGGATTCCGTCCAATCCCGGTGCTTTATTATTCCCGACGTGGTTACAAGCTTCCATCAGTTCTTCTTTCGTGACAAGTGGAATATCATTCAGTTCGTCCTGTGCCATGACTACCTTGTAAGGTCTACCCCACAAGTCTTTGTCCACCTCGTTGATTAGCTCTTTCCAGCAGTTCTTCTTGCTATCCTTGATGGCTTTGTCTAAATGTCGACGAGCTTTCTTGTATTCTGCGACTAGTTCCGCTGAGTCAGGCCGCCGATAACCACGCTGAGATATTCTTCTTTTCTTGAGACACTCTTTCCGTAGGAAGCTGATGTGTTCGTTCCACCAGTGCACCGAAGGTCTTTGGTTCATACCCCGTTTACGGGGCATGCAGGTGTCGCAAACCTGGGTCAGTCTCTTCATCAAGTCCTTGGTCATTTCTTCTGCAGATTCAGTAGTAAGCGGTTCACTATTTAGGGCAGCTGCTAGAGCACCTGGGTCAAAGGATTTCACCTTTCACCCAACGATGTCAAGTTTCTTAGCCGGTCTTCTAGGATTCTGGTCCTTTGATACTTCCTAGAGAATCGCATTATGATCGCTGGCCGTGTAGATCTCCATCACCTTCCAGTCGTAGTTTCCTCTGATGAGGCTGCTGCTGACAAAAGTAAGATCCACAATAGAACTTGCGTCTCCTTTAGTGTACGTCGGCGCATCGCCGCTGTTTAACAATACTACATCTAACGTAGAAAAAGCTTCCAGTAGTTCTTTACCTCGAGCGTTGGTGTGTTTGCTGCCCCATTCCACTGCCCAGGCGTTGAAGTCTCCAGCTATTGCCACTGGGTAGTACTGCTTCGCGTCCTCCGTCAGTCGATCGACTGTGTGTGTGTGTGTGTGTGTGTGTGTGTGTGTGTGTGTGTGGCCTCTTATAACTTTTGAACGGCTCGACTAATTTTATCACGGTTGGTGCCATTTGAAAGGGCTTGGCCAAACTTAGATTTTAAATACAATTAGGACTGATTCGAAGTGGTTGATTTTGAAAAATCGCAAAAAAGTACAAAAAAAATCTTTTTTTAAATGTGTTTTTTTGGAATAACTTTCAAACGGCTTCACCGATCAATTTCAAAAACTAATCAGCTCTTAACATTAAAAAACCACGTTGATAGCCGCTAGCCCAGTCAAAATCGGTTGATTCGTTCGTGAGTTATCGTTGTCGAAAAAAAAAACAAAAAAATGTTTTTTCGGAATTACATCAAAGTTCCTACTTCGGTCGGTTAAAACTTAAAGATTCCTTATGAGGCCTGAAAAACTGCGTCGAATGCCATCAACTACATGAAAATCAGTTTATTCATTTAAAAGTTATTGCGGTTTGAAAATTTAAGAAATAGTGTTTTATTAAACTGTTACCAGATTTTTGAGCTCGGAGAGCTCAAAATGACACGAAAATTACATTTTTGAGCTCTACAATTAATACCCAGAGTAAGGAATACAAACATGTAACATAACAATGAAAAGAGTTTTCACTCGAAGAATTTTATTGAGCTTGGAGTAAATAAAAGTAGGCGGGTTGTATTTTCGCGACAAGGAAACGACCGCGGACCACGATCGATCGTGAAAGGCCCACCAGTCGATGTCGATATTTATACATACATATATATGTTGCTGTTATATTAACTTTTATTCCTGAGTCAACTCTCAGAATGGCGAAATCAAATACTTTTATCCTTGAGTTGAGTATTTTATCTGTTTTCTACTTACGAAATTTTTCATTTGGCTAATTGAATCAGTTTAAATTTTATTAATATATATATTTATCGTAAAGCTATTCATGCTGTATGTTATGTCGATTATTATTTCTCTTCCCAGAAGTAAAATTCCCTGAAAGACCGCGACAACCAAGAGATGAAGATATTAAATACTCTCATTACATTATTAGTTATTTCATTTTATTACCAAGCCGGCGAATAAAATCTTCTGCTCTTTATATAATTTTAATTATAAATTTCAATCTTATTAATTAAATCATGTAAAATTTTAATTACATTTTATTAAATGTCAGGATGTAAAATATTAATTTTCTCCATTATTATTATTATATTATTATTATATTATTTTCGCCATATTAAAGCAAATTTTTTTTAAGGGAGTTGGGAAAGAACGGATAGGGGAAAGGGGGGACCTACTCAGTGGGAATTTTTCCGTAATTGAAAAAATAATCAGACAGCCCAGACTGGGAATCGAACCCAGATCTCTCGGTTACGCGCCAAGGGCTCTACCAGTTAAGCTATCCGAGACAAGTACTGACTACTTTATTCAGTCACGTATATAAGACCCACCGAGCAAACAACGCCACCGTCCATCTTACGGTAAAGAGCCATATTAAAGCAAATTTTTTAAGGGAGTTGGGAAAGAACGGATAGGGGAAAGGGGGGACCTACTCAGTGGGGTGAGCTCGAAGGGATGACCTTTAGGGTCAACCGATTTTCTAATTTTTAACTACCCGCTAGGAAAATCGAAGATTTTCAAAAGTCGGGAAGTTATTGTTTTCACTCCATTTTACCAAAATCGAGTTTTCATCGAATCTCGGCGTTTCGAGGTCCTAGGAAGCCTCCCTGACTATTCCCGCGATGGTGTCTGTTTATCTGTGTGTGTGTGTGTGTGTGTGTGTAAACCTCTCATAGCTTTTGAACGGCTTGACCGATTTGATCGCGGTTGGTGCCATTTGAAAGGATTTGACTGAACTAAAATTTTAAATACAATTTGGAACGATTCGGACTGGTAGATTTTGAGAAATCGCAAAAAAGGACAAAAAAAATTTTTTAAATGAAGTTTTTTTGGAATAACTTTTAAACGGCTCCACCGATTAATTCCAAAAACTCATCAGCTCTTAACATAAAAAAACTACGTCAATCGCCGCTAGTCCTGTCAAAATCGGTTGATTCTTTTTTCGGAATTACTCTGAAATTTTTCGTTCTATCGATTTAAACTTGAAGATTCTTCATGAAGCTTGAAAAACTGCGTTGAATGCCACCAACCGCGTGGAAATCGGTTTATCCATTTAAAAGTTATTGTGATTCGAAAATTCAAAAAATAGCGTTTTATCAAACTTCTATCAAAAGCATACAAAAGCTATTTTTTTGAGCTCAGAGATAACACACAAATTGTATTCATGAGCTCGAAGAGCTCAAAAACGTCATAAGTGCAATTTCAAGCGTTTAGGTATAGAATTGGCGGGAAGTTGCAGGGATGGCCTTCAGGGTCAACCGTTTTCCTAATTTTTTTCTGAAAATTGTATACTCTCCGAATTTTCAAAAAAGTTGCTTTGTTATATCCGTAAAAAGCCCTGACAATTTCAACTTTGGTAACGAGCTTGAAACCGATTTTCAAATTTTCAATATATCTGTATATTAAATACTGACTGAAAAGCCGCTTAACTTACCATTACATCATGGTTGCTACGTTTCATTTTTTTTACTTTATATCTATTTTCATTGTAAGTGAAATACATTATGTTTTCGTCCTATCTTTTCAACATGATTACTAAACCGTTGAGTATGCAGTACTAGTTGAAGGCACCGCTTGCCGACTCTACATCGATAGTTATTTACTTTGTATGTTGGCTATAGGAACCTAGTGTGCTAATGAGCCCAAGCGTACGGAGCACGCCCGGATCGACCATTTATCAATCTAGCTGCAGGGAGTTGAGATTCATTAGTCAGTGTCGACGACCACGGAAACTTATAAGCCACTTCAATATCTTCTATTTACCTTACGTGGATAGATCGTATCTTCTATTTATGCTATAGTTTTCGATAGAATTATAACATTCGAATGAATACAAAGTATTAAAAATTATAAAAATCCGAGTCAATGAATCAAACTACATCTTATTCGTAATAGACAAAATGAACATGTAAAATTTGTTATGTTAAATAAAATATGAATTAACAATATAAAATTTATTGTGTTATAAGACGAAATGCGAATATCTCTAAATCTTATTAATTGAAAGAATAACTATGATAAAACGAAATCGAAAAAACATAGCCCTTAAAAAAAAACACTCGTATCAATCGGTAACCCTATTAGTTAAAACTTCGATTTAAACTACTGAATCGGCCAGCATTTCGAATACTGACGATCTATATTTATTCTGAAAATAGGCAGTAGCCCACTCAAATCTAATGTTTTCTTCGAGAAAAGAATTTTTATATCAACTACCAATTGTCGTATCGACATCCTCAGTAGAAAAGTGTCCTTCACTTTTTTTCGAAAGTTTTTTTTTGTATTTCCTGTTGATAAATATTATGTTCCAAACTTTCTGAACTTGATAAGGGCGTATCATAAAACGGTTCCACGACTAGTCAACCGACGACAGTTCAACCGTGACATTTCAACCGACGACTTTTCAACCGAAGGACAATTCAATCGCAAGACAATTCAACCAAAGGACAAATCAACCGCAAGACAATTCAACCGATGACAGTTTAACTGCAGTTTCCCTGACAGATTGATCATAAAATCCATGATAAAAGAGCCTAACACGGTAACAAGCTTTTTTGTTGGTCTAATGTCGAATAAACACACACAAAAACCATGTTAAAAGGGTGAAACACGATTATCCGCGTTTGTGTTGGTCTAATGTCGAATAAACACACACAAAAAGCATGTTAAAAGAGCGAAACACGATTAGCCGTGTTTGTAATGGCCTATTACTGAGTAAACACATACAAAAACGATGTTAAAAGGGCGCAACATGGTTATCCGCGTTTGTGTTGGTCTAATGTCGAATAAACATACACAAAAACCATGATAAATGGGCGCAACACGATTACCCGCGTTTGTAATGGCCTATTACTGAGTAAACACACACAAAAACCATGTTAAAAGGGCGCAACACGATTACCCGAATTTGTGTTGGTCTAATGTCGAATAAACACACACAAAAACCATGATAAAACCATGATAACATTACTGTATATTTGTTATTTCGTTTTTCAATATATCAAAAACTGTCAAAAATGTAGTTTTTGTTGTATTTCAAGATATGTAATGATAATAATACTAATAATCACAATTATAAAGTTTGTTTCGCATTATTTAAAAAAAAAAATGATTATTGTGCCCTTTTATCATGGATTTTGTGATCAATTTATCAGGAAAACTGCAGTTAAACTGTCATCGGTTGAATTGTCTTGCGGTTGAATTGTCCTTCGGTTGAAAAGTCGTCGGTTAAAATGTCGCGGTTGAACTGTCCGCGGTTGAACTGTTACAGAACCCGTAAAACAACATATTTTTCATGATTTTTCTAGTTTTTACTTCCCAAATTTATTAAGAAAAACTTGTTATATGACAACCTACTCCCAATACGGATTGCGGGGGTGGGTATTAACAATGAAAATTTTAAATTTACTAGCAATAATTCCTACAGACTCCAAATTTGGTAGTAGTCTTTGATTTTTCTTGTAGAGATCATCTCAAAACGGATTTCAATAAATTCTACTTCCAATAGGGATTGCGAGGGTGGGTGTTAGAATTTTTAATTTCAATTTCCCAACTGTAACATCTATAGACTCTAAATTTGGTAGGAATCTTCGTGTATAATGTTCGTTTTAAGTTCAGCTAAGAATGGATTTTATCAAATTCCAACTCCAATAGGGACTGCGAGGGCGTTGAAAATAAACAATTCTTATTTTTAAACAATAGTTTTTATGGACTTAAAATTTTGTAGGAATCTTTCATGTATGTTGTAGAAACCATCTCGAACAAGATCTTATGAAATTCCTTCCCCATACAGGAGTGCAGGCGTGTTGATTGTTAAAAAATTCATATTCTTCAAATACAGTACCTACAGAAATAAAATTTAATAGAACCTCAAGAGAAACAAGAAATTCCAGAAATAGCCTCCAGGGTCAACCAAGTTGATGTTTATAAATTAGGACTTTTTGAGACTAAATATTGATATTGAGACCTGAATATTGATATTAAGAGTTCAAACATTACCAGAATTTTTTTTTTCGTCATCTTGGACGATATTTTCGTAGTAGCTAAAGAAAAAAAAATTAAAAGTTTTTTTTTGGCCCACCCTAATATATAGGGCATTCCATGCCAAATCGACGACTTTTGACCCTGACCCTTTTGATTTGGCTGAAAGTTTTTCATCCTTTTCTACCCTATCAAAAACGTCTCTCCTAATTTTTTCAAATTTTTTTACCCAACCAAAAAAAAGTTATGAATTTTTCAACAAAACCAGTTTTTAGTAGATTTTGTAAAAATCTAACTATTGTAGCCGTCCTCATGGTGCAACTTTGAAAAAATTTAGTCGTTTTCTGACTCAATTTGTTGAGCTGAGTCAGAAAATGTATATAGTTCAAAAGTTTATATATGTATGTATTTATATTTTTTCGTTGAAACTGTTGGGACAGTAATCATAGAAAATAACTTCTCTACGTCTGTAGCTACAATACTTGCAATTTCAGAAATTGATGGCTCAAATTGATTCTCGTTTTTTTTTCCTTGTCTTAGGTGATTACAATACCTCGGAATGTCTTCCTTGCTTGGAAGATGATCCTTAGGTAATTTCTCTGGCTCTCCAAATATAGAACACGCTGACATTTTGAGAAAGTGCTTTGTACTACTGTTAATAAAATCAGTATGGAGAAACAATATTAGAAATTTGCAGCCGATGTTCAAATTGATAATTAAGAAATTCCGTAAAGTATACTTACAAAACAACAAGAAAATAATAATAATTTGGTGACAGTTATTTTCTTAACGTATGTCCCAATTTAAGTAAACTATTGAACTTAACACAAAATGTTGGGAAACTTTTTTTTAAGGTTATGTAATGAAAAGTATTTGAAGATAAAAAAGAAATTTATAGGACAATATAGAACGCCATCTGTTGGCAATCGCTAAGACTAACGGATTGCTCTCTTTGCAGAAATCTACTCTAGCACTAGTAGTGGATGTACCGTAAACGAAACTTTGAAAATTGTCATACTAATTTTTATCGGAAATTTGTAATTATTATAAAAAATATTAAAGGCACGTGAATCAATATAAAAACTTTTTTTTTAGAAAATTTAATTTTGAAGACAATAATTGATTTAATAATCATTTTATATCAAGATATAATTCATTTACTGTCGAAAATGCCACTTTTTGAACAAAAATTGGAATAATTTTAATAATTATCACTCGTAAAAAATTTTACAAAGAAACATTTTGATAGAAAATTTAATTTTCTGTCGAATAGAAAACTTATAAATAGATTTCAAACTAACAAGATTATTTTAATGGTGAAAATCTACTATTTTGATACTAAAATTGAAATTATCTTTGAATTTATGGACCCTACGTAATTTTGTATAAAGACCTTTTTTGTAGAACGTAAAATTTACGATCAATATAAGTTGATGAAAAAATTTTTTGAGCATTTTTGTTGAAAATACCGTCTATCTGTACTTTCCTTATGCGCCGCTGTAGCGCGCACTCGGCTGTCGCCGGGAGCTCCCGACTGGCCTCGGGAGAACACGCTCCTTCACTTATGACTTTGAGTCTCCTCGGAAGTAGTTATACCAAAGTGTACTTAACTAATATGATAAATCTTTATTCTTCAACATTATTTGATACGCATTTCATTTCATGTAATTAAAACCCTAACCTTCCCTTCAATTTTTTTCACATTTTTTCCCGGGAGGGTAGAAAAGGATGGAAAACTTTCAGCCAAATCAAAAGGGGTCAGGATCAAAAGTAGTCGATTTGGCCTAGAATGCCCCATATATATATATATATATATATATATATATATATATATATATATATATATATATATATATATATATTAGGGTGTTTAAAAAAAAAAAAAAAATTTTTTTTTTTTAATGGTGTTGAAAAGTTGAAAGTACATTTAAAAACAAAAATTTTTGCGCCTATTAGAGCCCTTAATATTAATATTAAGGTTTGCCTCAATTCATTTGTAATTTTTCTATTTAAATGACATGAGAAAACTTTTTATTTATTTTTGAATTTTAATTACTTCGGAATGGCTTGTTTACGCAATATCCCAGAGAGAGGTCTTATGGAAAATTTCACGCTCTACAAAAAACGTCAAAAGGTCAATGTTCCTCAGATTAACCGTTTCAAAGATATTTGCAATCAAAAATAACACCAATCAGAAATTTCAAATATTTTCCAATAAAATTGCAAAAAAAAATCATACTTTATATTGATATTGTTTGTTTTTTTGTAAAATCAATTGAATTCTGTTAATTTGAGATTTTAATTTTTTTTTTTGCTTATTGACTCCATACGTAACTCACAAAAAGTACAAATATCAATCATTTGTTTGATAATCATTACAATTAATACAATTATCAATCATTTGTTTGATAATTATAACCTTTATATTTATGTATTTGTACTTTTTGTGAGTTACGTATGGAGTAAATAAGCAAAAAAAAAAATAAAATCTCAAATTAACAGAATTCAATTGATTTTACGAAAAAAAACAATATCAATATAAAGTATGATTTTTTTTGCAATTTTATGAGAAAATATTTGAAATTTTTGATTGGTGTTATTTTTGATTGCAAATATCTTTGAAACGGTTGATCTGAGGAACTTTGACCTTCAAACGTTTTTTGTAAAGCGTAAAATTTCCTATAAGACATTCCTCTGGGATATTGCGTAAACAAGCCATTCCGAAGTAATTAAAATTCAAAAATAAAAAAAAAGTTTTCTCGTGTTATTTAAATAGAAAAATTACAAATGAATTGAGGCAAACCTTAATATTAATATTAAGAGCTCTAATAGGCGCAAAAATTTTTATTTTTAAATGTACTTTCAACTTTTCAACACCATTAAAAAAAAAAAATTAGGAAAACGGTTGACCCTGAAGGCCATCCCTGCAACTTCCCGCTAATTCCATACTTAGGCGCTTAAAATTGCACCAATGACGTTTTTGAGCTCTTCGAGCTCAAAAATACAATTTATGGGTTATTTTGAGCTCTCCAAGGTCAAAGAGATTGCTTTCTTATGCTTTAAAGCTCTTCGAGCTCAAAAGTCTGATAGAGATTTGATGACACTATTTTTTGAATTTTTAAACCGCAATAAATTTTGTATGAATAAACCGATTTTTACGCGGTTCGAAGCAATCGACGCAGTTTTTTAAGCCTCACAAAGAATCTTGAATTTTGAATTGATCGCGCTAGGAATTTTGGAGTTATTCCGAAAAAACTCTTTTTTCGGTTTTCTTTCGTTCACGATATCTCTCGAACGAATCAACCGATTTTGACCGGACTGGTGGCGATCGACGTGGTTTTTTGAGGTTAAGAGCTGAGTAGTTTTTAGAATTGAACCTTTAAGCCGTTTAAAAGTTATTCCAAAAAAAACCACATTTGAAAAAAGTTTTTTTTTTCAGTTTTTTTAAGATTTCTCAAAATCTATTGATCTGAATCGGTCCAAATAGTTTTCAAAATCTAAGTTTAGTCAAGCCTTTTCGAATTGCACCAACCGCGATGAAATCGGTCAAGCCGTTCAAAAGTTATAAGCGGTTCACATACTTTCACACACACACACACACACACACACACACACACACACACACACACACACACACACACACACACACACATGCTAGATACAGCGGGTAAGATATTCGAACGCATAATTCACCAGAGAATTGAAGCAGTAGTCGACCCACTCCTGGCAGACAATCAGTATGGATTCCGGAAAGGACGATCAACCCTGGACGCAATCAAACTGGTTGTTGATACGGCCAAGGAAGCAATCGCAGGAACCAGATGGAAGGGTGGAACGAAGAAGTATTGCCTGGTGGCGACCCTAGACATCAGAAATGCCTTCAACTCCGCCAATTGGGAATGCATCATGCAGGCCCTCCAAGAGAAGAATGTACCAGAATACCTTCTTAAGATCGTAGCAAGCTACTTTGAAAACAGGGTCCTGAAGTATGACACGAAGAACGGTCCAAGGGAGTATGCTATTTCTGGAGGTGTACCACAAGGTTCAGTTCTAGGCCCGCTCCTGTGGAATATTATGTATGACGGCCTATTAAGACTAACTCTGCCAAGAAACGTCAAACTCGTAGCATATGCAGACGACGTAGCCGTAGTGATCGTTGCCAAACATCTTGACGAGATAAACCATGTGTTCGATCTCACTTTCGAGCGCGTTAACCGGTGGATGGACGCAGTGAACCTGCAACTGGCGCAACACAAAACTGAGGCAGTGCTTATTACCAGCAGGAAAGTGGTAGAGACAATTAAGCTGAAAGTCGCCGAACAAGAAATCACATCACAACCTTATATTCGATATTTAGGAGTGATGCTTGATGCCCGACTCAACTTTAAGCAGCAGGTAGAACACGTCAGTGCCAAGGCGTCAGCAGTGGGAACAAGTCTAGCACGACTGATGCCGAACATCGGAGGGCCAAAGCAGAGCAGAAGGGTACTGTTATCATCTGTAGTCACATCGGTGCTTACATATGGTATATCTATTTGGACCAACGCTCTCGAGATGCAAGAATCATGGAGGAAGGCTGGACCAGTATACCGACGGTGTGCCTTAAGAGTCGCCAGCGCCTTCCGCACAATATCCGAGGAAGCAGTGTGCGTTATTTCCGGAACTCTGCCTCTCAGAGTCCTCGCTGAGGAAAGACGGAACCTTTATCATCGTAAAAGGTCAACTACACTAAGCGCTGAAGAGCTCAGAACTGAAGAACGGCAAAACAGCTTCGACCGATGGCAGCTCCAGTGGGACGCTGCAGAAAAAGGAAGATGGACGTATCGTCTTATACCGAGGATCGACGACTGGCTGAACCGGAGTCATGGAGAGGTTAACTACTACCTTACGCAGATGTTGTCAGGACACGGCTGCTTCCGAGCCTATCTTCACCACTTTAAGCACGACGATTCTCCGGAGTGCCCATCCTGCCCAGGTGTCGCTGAAGACGTGGAGCACGTGATCTTTGCATGTCCTCGTTTTAACCAACAGCGCGATGAATTAGAGAAGATTCTAAAAAAGAGAATTCAACCGGAGACAATAGTAGAAGAAATGCTGTCATCAGAAGCTGTCTGGAACGCCACGAGCACCTTTGCCACTGAAGTGCTTACAGAGTTGCGGTCCATCGAGAGAAAAAGAGCAGAAAACAGAAACTAGAAGGGAGATAGAAATAAAAAACATCTTAGCCACCAGAAGGAAGAGCGGCAGCTAATTCCTCCCCCCGCGAAGAAATGCCTTACGGCGGTACCATGGGGGATCAGAGGATAGAAGAGAAAGGGGTTTAGGGTTTAGTGGGTAGGGGCGTTAGTGTCGAGTTAGTATGACGCTGCGTCGAGTCGCCACATATCCAGGCCAAACAGCTATGCCTAGAATCCGTAAAAAGGATTCCCCCCCCTACAAAAAAAAAAAAAAGAAAACACACACACACACACACACACACACACACACACATACACACACACACACACACACTCGGGGCAGAAGAGATACTGCTACCGGGCGCGTCTCCCCGAGTGGATGGGAGAACGCTCGCTGTCCTTGGATGACACTTAATCTCTTAGTTGATGAGGTACAGCGGGTAGGAGCAAAGCAAAATAACCAAACAAAATACGTTCCCGTGGACAATACTCCCCTTTAATGGGTTGGTCGCACTAACTGACCTAACAAGACGATCGTTCTCTGCTGTGACCCACTGGGAGTGACCGGAACCTGTATCGTAGTTTCCGACGATGCAGGCCACGGCTGATGTGAGCTTGCTCTGCCGAGGTGTAAGTTGCAGCAGTGGATCAGGAGCCAGCCACTTCGGGCCTTGATCAGGAAGTACGCAGTGAGTGTTAGAGATCGGAATCTTCACCGCTCCGAGCGAGTCTAGTCCGTCCGTGTATTCCGGGACTGGCTAAGTGTCGGCTAGGCCTCAGGGAACTGGGGTAGGAGTACTATCTCCGAGAGTACACCCGTTCCTAGTTATGGCAACCCGCTCCACTCCGTACGATGCGCTGGTAAATTAAAAAGTATGAGTAATGCACAGGAAACAAACAAGAGTGAAAACGGGCCTCATGCCCAGCAAGACGCACTGCTACTTAGTGCAAAGATGAAGAGGACAGATGCGCTGGCACATCTGGAGAAGCTAGTCAGTGGACTGCAGGACTTTCTCGCAGGAGATCAAGTCGAAGTCGACGAACATCTGCAGTGCCCTGAGAAGGTTCAAAAAACTGGACCAAGAATGGCAGGAGATCCAACAACAACACGGTAATATCGTGATGAAGACAAGTGTGACAGCGGTTTCACCAGCAAAAGCCGACACATTTGTCGAGGAGATGGACACAGGTGGCAAGGGTGACGTCGAGTCAGTTGTCGAAGACGGAGAGGAAACTGGAACTGATATCAGGCCCGGGAAAAGGAAAGAATGAAATTCCCCAGACTCAATGACCAGCCGTACTAAGAAGAAGAAGGACCTTAAACTAAGTCCCCCGAAAAACGCGGTAACACAGAACGGCGGAAAAAAGGAGGTGAATGAATGGCAAAAAGTCCAGTCAAGGAAGTCCAAGAGAGAGCAAGCAGTAGAAAAGCTCCAGAAGCAACCGCCGAAGGAGTCCAGGCCAGAGCCTAATCGGAAAGAACCGCGCAAACGGATCAGGCCGGACGCACTGATCATCCACCCCGCAGAGACGGCAAAGTATGCTGAAATTCTGAAGCGAATAAAGCAGGACGTCCCTGACGAACAGGTCCGTACTACAGTGGATAAGATCCAAAGAACTAGGACCGGGAGCTTGCTGATTACGCTTTCGAGGAAGAGCGCTGACCGAGGCCAAGCCTTACAGAAGACCATCGCGGACATCCTCCAAGAAGACGCAAAGGTAATCTGCAAAGGGCCACAGGAAGACGTCGAAATCCGAGATCTTGACGGTACCACAACCAAGGAGGATATTCAGGCTGCCTTGCAAACGGAAATCGGAGAAACCTGCGAGATACCACTAGGGACAATTAAGATTCATAAGGCCTACAGAGGTACTCAGACAGCTGTTGTGACACTACCAGCAGCTGCAGCGCGCAAGATATTGACAGGAAGCGGTAAAGTCCGGATCGGCTGGACCAACTGCCAAATCAGAGCTACGAGGAGACCAATCCAATGTTTCAAGTGCTGGCACTTTGGACATCTTGGATCCCAGTGCAAGAGCAATGTGGATCGGTCTAAGCTATGTATTAGGTGCGGACAAGAGGGACACAAGATTGCTGAATGCAAAAACCCAGCGAAATGTGTATTATGCGCGGATCAAAGTGCGGAGAACTCGGCTCATCATGCCAGCGCATCCAGGTGCCCAGTATTTAAAGAGGCACTCCAGAAGATAACAAACAAACACCTTAGCCACCAGAAGGAAGAGCAGTAGCTAGATCCTCCCTTCACGAAGTAATGCCTGACGGCGGTTTCCATGAGGGATTAGAGGAAAGAAGGAAAAAACACACACACACACACACACACACACACACACACACACATACAGACACCGTGACAACCTCGCGGGGATAGTCAGGGAAGCTTCCTGTGACCTTCAAACGTCGAGATCTGATGAAAACTCGATTTTTGCAAAACGGGGTGAAAACAATAACTTCCCGATTTTTGAAAATCTTCGATTTTCTTAGCGGGAAGTTAAAATTTTTTTTTAGGTGAGCCACAGAAAATATAATTTGTGCTGTCATCCTCTACAATTGGAAGATCATAGAGTGAAAAATGGTCTTCGACGAGCTTCTGTGACTCAACAAGCTGCATATAATTTAAGTGCTAATAACTATCTTTGTACATCGTGCAGAAAAGCATTAAGTTTACAAAGTACTGCATCTAGTCCTGTTGGTGAGGTTAACACTCATGTTGAAGAGCAATTGGAAGATAATCGTACTGGAAGTACTCTTTCATCAATTTCAAACATTTCATCAGATAAGTTTAGCCAAATTTTATGGCCTGATGTTATTTTTGTGGTACAAAAAGTTTATCATTTTAAAATATTAATTCAATCTTTTCACTTTTTAGGGTTAGAAGATTTTAGTGAAGAACTGACAGCACAAACCAGTAGTTTATCTGGATTAAGTTTAGGAACAGTATTGCCAATGGTCAATGATGCATTTGCTTTACTAAATCAATCACCTATTATAAAAAAACATGTCGATAATCAAACGTATTTAGAAAACAAAGTCAAAAAAGTATATGAAAAATTGAATACCTCTTTAGGAGTAACAAAACTTTCTGATGATGAAATCAACTCTCAAAATTTCTTAGAATTGCTCGATAAATTAAAAAATAAATTCAACGATAGTAATACGCAACGATGTGAAAAAATTCAAATTCTTACTCTTTTACCTGAATCATGGGGATTATCTCGAGTATGTGAAGTAATGGGTTGTACAATATACATGGCGTCAATTGCAAAATCTCTTCGAGATAAAAAAGGAATTCTTTCAACTCCAAATGCCAAATTAGGTTAGAATCTTTTCAAAATCATATTCAAATTAATAATGCCTATTAATGTTTTTAGTGATAATAAATTCAATTTATTTACATTTTAGGTCGACATCTATCGAATGACATTAAATCTAAGATTTTAAAATTTTATGTTAGTGATGAAATTAGTGTAAATATGCCAGGGATGAAAGATTATCTTTCTATTAGAAATGATGACGGAAAACGTGAGCATGTCCAGAAACGTCTCATTCTCTCGAACTTAAAAGAGTTATATGAACTTTTTAAGGAACGTCATCCAGATTGCCGGGTTGGTTTTTCAAAATTTACATCATTGCGTCCTCAACATTGCGTGCTTGCTGGTTCGAGTGGAACTCACACTATTTGTGTGTGTTCTATACACCAAAATGTCAAGCTTATGATGTAAGGTAAGTGATACACTAGAAGTCTTTTTCAAAATCATTCATGGTCTCGTTTATTACAGGGTGTAACTTGGCAGCACTGACTGAACAATTAGGAACACCATTACTGACGTATAGTGACTGCCTGAAGATAATCATATGTCAAAACCCTACCTCTGATTGTTTCTTTTGCTACTGTGATAAAGGGCAGGAATACAAACTTTGAAAGACTTACTATTAAATGTACTAGAAGGAAATGGAATTGATGGAATTACTTATATAAGTATTGGATTTCAAATCCCCGTACGAGCTTAGAGACATTTGTGAAAGCTTCATCAGATTTTGTAGACAGTTTTTGTGAGAATCACGATATCTCTCGAACGAATCAACCGATTTCGACCAGCTTGGTGGCAATCGACGTGGTTTTTCAAATTTAAAAGCACATAAGTTTTTAAAATTGATCGATAAAGCCGTTTAAAAATTATTCCAAAAAAACCACATTCAAAAAAAATTTTTTTCTTATTTTTTTTTAGATTTTTCGAAATTTCTCAAAATCTATCGGTTCAAATTCACAGGAAATCTAAGTTTGAGGAAAATGTTCAGAACGCCGCTTAGTAGATACCGATCGGTTTAGTCGTTCAAAAGTTATAAGCGAGTCACATAGTCACACACACACACACACACACACACACACACACACACACACACACACGCACACACACGCACACACGCACAAACACACACACACACCTGCGGCAGAGGAGAAACTGCTACCAGGCGCGTCTCCCCGTAGCGGATGGGAGAACGCTCGCTGTCCTTGGATGACACTAGGTCTCTTAGTTGATGAGGTACAGAGGGTAGGAGCCAAATAAAATACGCTCCCGTGGACAAAACTCCCCCCCCCCCTTTAATAAGTTGGTCACACTAACTGACCTAGCAAGACGATCGTTCCCTGCTGTAACTCACTGGGAGTGTCCGGAACCCGTGTCGATCATTTCCGACGATGCAGGCTACGGCTGATGTGAGCTTGCTCTGCCGAGGTGTAAGTTGCAGTAGCGGATCCGGAGCCAGCCACTTCGGGCCTTGATCAGGAAGTACTCAGTGAGTGTTAGAGATCGAAATCTTCACCGCCCCGAGCGAGTCTAGTCCGTCCGTGTATTCCGGGACTGGCTAAGTGTCGGCTAGGCCTCAGGGAACTGGGGTAGGAGTACTATCTCCGAGGGTACACCCGTTCCTAGTTATGACAACCCGCTCCACTCCGTACGATGCGCTGGTGAATCAAAAAGTATGAGTAATTTACAGGAAACAAACAAGAGTGGAAACAGGCTTCATGCCCAACAAGCAGCGATTGAAGCAAGCGCTGAAATGAAGAGAATGCAAGCGCTGGAGCGCCTTGAAAAGCTGACCATTGACTTGCAAGAGTTTGTCCAAACTAAGGTCAATATCCACAAGGAGATAAAGACCAAGATAACCGGTGTAGTCAATGCTCTTGGAAGATTCAAGAAACTGGACGAGGAATGGCAGTCATCACGACGACGCATTCAAACTGAAGTTGAGACAGAAGAAGCAATGGACACTGGAGCCGACGGTGACGGCGAATCTGCTGCTGTGGACAAGGGTGAAACTGACACAAGGCCTGGAAAGAGAAAGGACCGAAATTCGCCAGAGCCAACTGACAAAGTCACAAAGAAGAAGGACTTGAAAAAAAGTCCTCCCCTACGACTGGCAGGGCAGGGCGACGAACCTAAGAAGGCGAGTGATTGGGAAAAAGTACAGTCTAAGAAGGAGAAGAGGAAGCTAGCTAGAGAGCAACTCTCAAAGCAGCCGCCGAAGGAGCCCAGGCCAGAGCCTAAGCGGAAAAAACCACGCAAATGGATCAGACCCGACGCACTGATCATCCGCCCGGCCGAGAAAACAAAGTATGCCGAGATTCTGCGTCGCATAAAGCAGGACGTCCCAGATGAGCAGGTTCGTTTAGCGGTAGATAAGATCAACAAGACCAGAAGTGGCGACTTGTTGATTACGGTTTCGAGGAAGAGCACTGACAAAGGCCAAGCCCTCCAAAAGACGATCGCGGACATCCTTAAGGAGGAGGCCAACACTATTTTTTGAATTTTCAAACCTCAATAACTTTTTAATGAATAAACCGATTTTCACGTGGTTGGTGGCATCCGGCGCAGTTCTTCAGGTTCTATAATATATTTTTAAACACAAATTGATCAGGCCAGAAATTTCGGTGTGATTCGAAAAAAACATTTTTTTTCGATTTCTTTCGTCAACGATAACTCACGAGCGAATCAACCGACTTTGACCGGCTTAGTAACGATCGACGTGGTTTTTCGATGTTGAGAGCTGATTAGTTTTTGGAATTGATCGGTCAAGCCGTTTGAAAGTTATTAAAAAAAACCACATTTGAAAAAATTTTTAACTTCCCGCATCACTGTTCAACACCTCCTCTGAGACACTCGGGTTAGTCACGAGCTCTCGTTGGGGTGTTACGTCCAGTGACTCAAAACTCTCATGCTTCGCAAAACTTCCACTGGAAGCCAACTCTTGGATTAAGCAACTGCTTGAACTTAAAATTTCGTCAACGCGTTCATTTAAATTGTGACAAGAACTTTGGATCGACGACTGACTTGTTTGATCACTATTGACGACGAGTTCAATAGATTCTACCGTTTCGATGATTTCGGACCTCTCTGAGAGCAAAGTTGACTCTAGATCATTACCAGGGGGACTCGCTTCATCCACAGTAGGATCCCAATGCACTCCTGGTACTCTATATTTGTACTCTTGATGACGAATCAAGCGGTCGCGAAGCGTTTCTAAATCTCCCTTCGATGATAAGCCTAAGCCACAAAGAAAAAGTCTCAACTGACTTAGTGGTAATTCAAGGCCAGTCATCAACAAAGTTTGGTCCATCGCTGGCGAGGGGTTATGTAGGGGAGAAAGGGGTCAATTGAACCAAAAAAAGTTTAGTAATTTTTTACTATTCGAATTAAAACTAAATAATAATTTTTTTCTCTTGAAATGGTAGTTTATTAAGTCTACTATCATTATCAATACGTAAATTAGTCAATAAGCAACGTGAATTTTAAAAAATTATTAATTTATCCAAACGCGTCGAATGGTTCAATTGACCCCCACTCGGGGGCAATTGAACCACTACTCGGGGTCAATTGAACCAATACTATTTAAAATTCAAACCTGAACTTTTAATAAATAACATATTAATTGTTACCTGCTAATATTACTGTTGCACATTTTTAATGCACAGATGTTGTATTAAATAAATGAAAAATCAATTTAAAAATAAGTTTCATTATAAATTTAGTTCATCAAATTGTTAGGTTATTTTCCTAAGTATTTTTCACGTACAGTCAAGGTGTGCGCGCATGTCACATGCTTCTCCGTATGGTTCAATCGTCCCCGGGACTGCTGGTTCAATTGACCCCATATAATTTTAAAACAATTAATAGTAAATAATAAACAAATAAACTATTATATCACTATAAACAAAGTTGAGGATTATAAAGTATAAGTATATACAACTACTACAATTCAAACTTTATCAATTAATTCAAAAATTGATATATTATTAAACAATTTGTCACCAGCCAAAAAAAAAGTTTACACGCCTAAAAATAAAAAAATCTCAATTTTTCAAAATTTTTTAATCGCAATGATTTCAAATTTTAATCATAACCGAGTTTAACATATTTGAATCTAACTCTGAGAGCATGAAACGTTTTTTCAATTTTTTCGATTTTTTAAGTCGAGTGGTTCAATTGCCCCATGGTTCAATTGACCCCTTTCTCCCCTACTGGATCTGTTTTTACAATGCTTCAATCGGTTTGGGGACTAGAATCAATCGATTCATAATAATGCGAAACCTTATTACCGTAAGTCAAACGTTGACTGCCGTTCCACCCTTTCAACTCGCCAATTCTGCGAAACCTGACTAACTTTGCTTTTAGAATGCTTATTATTTACAATTGAAACCAGTCAGGGGACCGCTTACTTACAAAATAGAAAATAAATACAAAAATCAATAATAGTCAAACGTGACAAATAATAAAGAAAATTCCGATGATTTCGAGTCAACCGATGACAAATAATAATAAAGAGAAACCGATTTATAAATGAAGAAAAATAATAATGATAATAATCAAATAAATTCAAAACGTAGTATTAGATAAATCACTTCTTACATGAAGTGTTCATCACGTATTTAAATTAATAATAGAATAAATCTCGACGATAATTTTCTCAAATAAACATATTGAAATTTAATCCGAAACAAATAATTATTTTTCATATAACCTGCATTGAAAATGTGAGTTTCAATGCCTGTTGAGCCAACCGAAACTAGACAATTTCAGAACAATGCGACTGTGCCAGGCAGGTATCAATTATTTCTTCCTGACGGACAGAAAATGACGATTTTCTGTCCGCGAGGTGAAGTTGCAGCTTTATTTTCAATCCTATCAATTGTTTGTTTGTTTCATACCTTTATAATTGTCATTCTAACCGTTAACTGTACTGACATATTATAATTCTGTTACTAAGCATAAATAAGAATGATAAAAGAAAACTTGTCAATTTACGAATAATGTTTAGTAAAAAATAAACTATTACTTTCTATTTTATTATAAGTTTCATAATAAAATGGTATTTTCGCTGTTCGTCTGAAACTATCTAGTTCTGGTTGGCTCCAGACATTGAAACTAGCATTTTTAATGCAACTTATATGAAAAATATAATGTGTGACGCGGGATGAAACACGATTTCAGACCGAGTGATGCCAGCCCTCGCTTCGCTCGGGCAGGCAACTTCACTCTGGTCTGAAATCGTTTTGTTTCATCCCTAGTCACACAATATACTATTAGGCGAATATTTATTATTTTAAAGTATTTTCGGATTAAATAAAAGATTATTTTCAGTGACTATAATAATAATAATTTGCTGGGACTGTGGTGCGAATGGTAGAATGAAAGACTACCGGAGAGCGGCAAGCTAGTTAGTCCCGCGTGACGTCACCGACCAAAACTTTGCGTCGACAAGCAAACGGTGCTCGCTGAAATCTTTTAGTTAAATACTAACCACTGATACTCGACACAATTAATTGATCTTATTCGGCGATTTAGAATTTTGTCCAACGATATACAATTATTATTTTAATTTCGAAATTCTAATCGACGCGAATGATTAATTCAATAACGATTTCCCTTTGCGTTCACGATTACAAATTTGCCAAAGGCCTAAATCAAACAAATAATTTTAAATTTTACATCCAATTTTACGATTGTCAAAGCAAAAACTCAAAATTTTTGCCAATAGTGCAGCCTGAAAGGCATTTACGGAATTGAATGAATTTTTTACAATTGTTCAATCAGATCTGCGTAAAAAAAATGAAAATACTTACTTGTGTTTATCGTTTATGTTAAAAATTCTATATTCTATTGTTTAAATTTTGAAAAATATGCTAGAACAGGATATATTTCCACGCACTTTTAAGTAATTGTAATTTTAAAACTAAAAATTAAAAATTTTGAGTTTTTGCTTTGACAATCGTTAAGAAATAAATTGAAAATTCCAAAATTAAAAAAAAAAAGCAAGAACAACATAAATTATTGGTGTTAGGTAAGAAAATAAGAACAATAAAATCCAGAAAATGTACCCTTAACCGTGTAATAATTAGAATAAATAAAAAAACTGATAAACAAATGGAATCAAAAATATAAAAAAATTATTTTTGGGTAGCCCAATAGTTACTCTATAAAATTGTCCTGAATCATAAAAGCCATAACTTCAATAGTTTAAAAGATATAATTATTTAAAAATTCAAGTAATGCATTTTTTTATAAATAAATGTTTATAAAAATTGAACCATAATAGATATCGAGCATATGAAAAATTTTTTATATAAATCAATAAATTGTCTAAAAGATCGTCTTGAATGTCAAAGACCGTATCATCACTATTTCGGAAATTATAACAATTTATAAGTTGATGAAATAGTTGACCGCTTTAACTTTGATGGGGTAAATTATTTTAAAATTTAATAAAAAGTAGAGAAAATTTTTTTTTGCAACTTTTATGAACATGGCTGTATTTGCAATTTTTTGGCGCTACGGAAAAAAAATATAATGAAAATGAAAATTTGTTTATAACAAATTGTTTATAAAAGAAACAATGAAAATTGAAATAAAAAAAAAATTTTTTTCCACAATTATATTGAGAATTGTAAATGATGATTTAAAAAAAAAAATGATTTCTTTATAAATAATTTAAATGGTGGATAAATGAAAAAAACAATTATAAACAATTGAAAAATTTTTTTAAGAAAAAATTTTTTTTTAAAAATCATTATTTTATTAAGACAATAATATGACAAAAAAAAATTTTCAAAAATATTCAATTTGTCTATTTGTTTATAACAAATTTTTAAACAATTAATGTTAAAAATTTTTTAGCCAAGCTACTAGATGCAATACATCAATACAAAAACAACTAAAATTAAAAATTTAGAAAAAAATTTTTTTTTTATAACATTAGCCAGATATTTCAATTTTCGATAACTTTGAAAAATCATTATAGACAAATGAAAAAACTTTTATAAACTTTTACTACGCGGTCTTGTTCATTATTTATATAACAAGAGCTCCCAAAAGAAAAAAAAAAATAGACACATTTTTTTAACATGTATAAGAGATTTTATGAAAACTCAAGTCTACGAAAAATTAGTTAATTAACAATTGAATAACTTAAACAAAAATCTAGCTAGAATTTTTTTTTTGGCGGGGCTATATTCCTTCAAGTGTCTCAATGACACTATAATTTATTCAGATTTTTAAATTGATATTGAATGTTATAAAAAAATTAGGAAAACGGTTGACCCTGAAGGCCATCTCTGCAACTTCCCGCCAATTCTGTACCTAAACGCTTGAAATTGCACTTATGACGTTTTAGAGCTCTTCGAGCTCATAAATACAACTTGTGTATTATTTTGAGCTTTGAGCTAAAAAAAATAGCTTTTGTATGCTTATGAGCTCTTCAGGCTCAAAAGTTTGATAGAAGTTTGATAAAACACTATTTTTTTAATTTTCAAATCGCAATAACTTTTAAATGAATGAACCGATTTCAGATCATGCTGTTGGTAGCATTCGACGCAGTTTTTAAGCTTTATAAAAAAACTTTAAGTTTATATTAATAGAGCGAAAAACTTCGGAGTAATTCCGAAAAAACACTTTTTTCAGTTTTATTTCGTCAACGATAACTCACGAATCAATCAACCGATTTCGACCGGACTGGCGGCGATGGACGTGATTTTTTTATGTCAAGAGCTAATTAGTTTTTGAATCTGATCGGTAAAGCCGTTTAAAAGTTATTCCAAAAAAACCACTTTTGAAAAAATTTTTTTTTGTAGTTTTTTTGCGATTTCTCAAAGTCTACTGGTCCGAATCATTCTAAAGTAAATACAAAATTTAAGTTTGGTCAAGTCCTTTTGAATGACACCAACCGCGATCAAATCGGTCAAGCCGTTCAAAAGTTATGAGAGGTTTACATACATCCCCGACTACACACACACACACACACACACACACACACACACACACACACACACACACACACACACACACACACACACACACACACACACACACACACACACACACACACACACATACACACACAAACTGGAGGACATTCCACCTGTCACGGAAGAAGAACTGACTGTGACCCACTGGGAGTGACCGGAACCTGTATCGTAGTTTCCGACGATGCAGGCCACGGCTGATGTGAGCTTGCTCTGCCGAGGTGTAAGTTGCAGCAGTGGATCAGGAGCCAGCCACTTCGGGCCTTGATCAGGAAGTACGCAGTAAGTGTTAGAGATCGGAATCTTCACCGCTCCGAGTGAGTCTAGTCCGTCCGTGTATTCCAGGACTGGCTAAGTGTCGGCTAGGCCTCAGGGAACTGGGGTAGGAGTACTATCTCCGAGGGTACACCCGTTCCTAGTTATGGCAACCCGCTCCACTCCGTACGATGCGCTGGTAAATAAAAAAAGTATGAGTAATTCACAGGAAACAAACAAGAGTGAAAACGGGCCTCATGCCCAGCAAGACGCACTGCTACTTAGCGCAAACATGAAGAGGATAGATGCTCTGGTACATCTGGAGAAGCTAGTCAGTGGACTGCAGGACTTTCTCCAAACCAAGCAAAATGTCCACAAGGAGATCAAGTCGAAGTCGACGAACATCTGCAGTGCCCTGAGAAGGTTCAAGAAACTTGACAAAGAGTGGCAGAACATCCAACAGCAATACGGTAATGTCGTGATGAAGACGAGTGCGACAGCGGTTTCACCTGCAAAAGCCGACACGTTTGTCGAAGAGATGGACACAGTTGGCGAGAATGACGTCGAGTCAGTTGTCGAAGACGGTGAGGAAACTGGAACTGATATCAGGCCTGGGAAAAGGAAGGAGCGAAATTCCCCAGACTCAATGACTAGCCGTACTAAGAAGAAGAAGGACCTTAAACCAAGTCCTTCGAAAAACGCGGTAACACAGAACGGCGAAAAAAAGGAGGTGAATGAGTGGCAAAAAGTCCAGTCAAGGAAGTCCAAGAGAGAGCAAGCAAAAGAAAAGCTCCAGAAGCAACCGTCGAAGGAGCCCAGGCCAGAGACTAAGCGGAAAAAACCGCGCAAACGGATCAGGCCGGACGCACTGATCATCCGCCCAGCTGAGTCGGCAAAGTATACTGAGATTCTGAAGCGAATAAAGCAGAACGTCCCTGACGAACAGGTCCGTACTACAGTGGATAAGATCCAAAGAACTAAGACCGGGAGCTTGCTGATTACGCTTTCGGGGAAGAGCACTGACCGAGGCCAAGCCTTACAGAAGACCATCGCGGGCATCCTCCAAGAAAACGCGAAGGTAATCTACAAAGGACCACAGGAAGACGTCGAAATCCGAGATCTTGACGATTTGGGCCGTGTGGTTCAACCGGAGTCACGGTGAGATCAACTATTATTTAACGCAGATGTTATCAGGACACGGATGTTACCGGAAGTATCGATGATGAAGCACGATGATACCCCAGAGTGCCCGTCTTGTCCAGGGGTCAATGAAGATGCGGAGCATGTTTTCTTTGTGTGTGCTGTCTGGAACGCCACAAACACTTTTGCTACAAAAGTGCTTACAGAGTTGCGATCCATTGAGAGGAAAAGAGCGAAAGACAGAATCTAGAAGAAAGAAATAACATCTTAGCCACCAGAAGGAAGAGCAGCAGCTAATTCCTCCCCCCGCGAAGAAATGCCTTACGGCGGTACCATGGGGGATCAGAGGATAGAAGAGAAAGGGGTTTAGGGTTTAGTGGGTAGGGGCGTCAGCGTCGAGTTTTAGTATGACGCTGCGTCGAGTTGCCACATATCCAGGCCAAACAGCTATGCCTAGAATCCGTAAAAAGGATTCCCTCCCCCTAAGGAAAAAAAAAAAAAAAATTAGGAAAACGGTTGACCCTGAAGGCCATCCCTGCAACTTCCCGCTAATTCCATACTTAGGCGCTTAAAATTGCACCAAAGACGTTTTTGAGCTCTTCGAGCTTAAAAATAAAATTTATGGGTTATTTTGAGCTCTCCGAGCTCAAAGAGATTGCTTTCCTATGGAGCTCTTCAAGCTCAAAAGTCTGATAAAGATTTGATAAGACACTATTTTTTGAATTTTTAAACCGCAATAACTTTTGAATGAATAAACCAATTTTCACGCGGTTGGCAGCATTCGACGCAGTTTTTTAAGCCTCATAAAGAAATTTAAATTTTGAATTGATCGCGCTAGGAATTTCGGAGTTATTCCGAAAAAACACTTTTTTCGGTTTTCTTTCGTTCATGATATCTCTCGAATGAATCAACCGATTTCGACCGGACTAGTGGTGATCGACGTGGTTTTTTGAGGTTAAGAGCTGATTAGTTTTTGGAATTGAACCATCAAGCCGTTTAAAAGTTATTCCAAAAAAACCACATTTGAAAAAAATGTTTTTTTCAGTTTTTGGAAGATTTCTCAAAATCTATTGATCTGAATCGGTCTAAATAGTTTTCAAAATCTAAGTTTGGTCAAGTTCTTTCGAATAGCACCAACCGCGATGAAATCGTTTGAGCCGTTCAAAAGTTATAAGCGGTTCACATACTTTCACACACACACACACACACACACACACACACACACACACACACACACACACACACACACACACACACACATACACACATATACATACAGACACCGTGACAACCTCGCGGGGATAGTCAGGGAAGCTTCCTGTGACCTTCAAACGTCGAGATTTGATGAAAACTCGATTTTTGCAAAACGGGGTGAAAACAATAACTTCCCGATTTTTGAAAATCTTCCATTTTCTTAGTGGGAAGTTAAAAAATCTTCGATTTATTTGGCACAGTCTAGTGTGTATGTATGTATGTGTGTGTGTATGTGAACCTCTCATAACTTTTAAACGGCTTGACCGATTTGATCGCGGTTAGTGCCATTCAAAAGGGTTCGACTAAACTTAGATTTTGAATACAATTTGGACCGATTCGGACGATAGATTTTGAAAAATCTTAAAAAAACTGCGAAAAAAAATTTTTTTAAATGTGGTTTTTTTTTAATAACTTTCAAACGGCTCGACCAATCAATTTCAAAAACTAATCAGCTCTCAACATCAAAAAACCACGTCGATCGCCACCAAGCCGGTCAAAATCGGTTGATTCGTTCGTGAGTTATCGTTGACGAAAGAAATCGAAAAAAAGTGTTTTTTTCGAATCACACCGAAATTTTTGGTCTGATCAATTTTGGTTTGAAAATATATCATAGAATTTGAAAAACTGCGTTGAATGCCGCTAACCGCGTGGAAATCAGTTGATTCATTCAAAAGTTATTGCGGTTCGAAAATTCAAAAAATAGTGTTTTATTAAACTTCTATCAGACTTTTGAGCTCGGAGAGCTCAAAATTACACGAAAATTATATTTTTAAGCTCTTCGAGCTCAAAAACATAATAAGTGCAATTTTGAACGCTTAATTACAAAAGTAGCGGAAATTTTTCTTGATTTTTCAAAATCTATCGGCCGAATCGATCCAACTTGTATTATAAATCTAAGTTTAGTCAAACTCTTTTGAATGGCACCAACCACTATCAAATCGGTCAAGCCGTTCAAAAGTTATGAGGTTTACATACATCCACACACACATACAGACATACAGACACCATCGCGGGAATAGTCAGGGAAGTTTTCTACACGGAAAGAACAATAATCCACTGTGCATCCTCGTATAATATACTCCGTGGTATTTGTAGTAAAAAAAATTTCAGACTATAGTCAATATCCTTCAAAGTATACTAAATTATTTTTGGACTGTACTCAGTGAAGTCTCCGAATTAATCGATTAATTTTTCTGGTTATATCGCGTAAAACTTCACGGGATATAATCTTTTTTAACCCCAAATTATCGGAAAAATTGTGCTTTAATGCTCCTTAAATGTTTTTGATGTATGTAATAATTATTTGAAACAATATTTGATTAACCTAATATTTAAAATACATAATAAATATGATAATGCTAAGTGCGCAGGCGCTAGAAAAAAAATTGGCGAAGTCATCGTTTGCATAATCCAAATTTCAACCGAGTATAATTTAATTTACACGAAATATTTTTTCAGATTATATCCCGTGAAGTTTTACGCGATATAACCAGAAAAATTAATCGATTAAATCGGAGACTTCACTGAGTACAGTCCAAAAATAATTTAGTATACTTTGAAGGATATTGACTATAGTCTGAAATTTTTTTTCACTACAAATACCACGGAGTATACTATACGAGGATGTACAGTGGGTTATTGTTCTTTCCGTGTAGGACCTCAAAACGTCGAGATCTGATGACAACTCGATTTTCGAAAAACGAGGTAAAAACAATAACTTCCCGATTTTTGAAAATTTTCAATTTTCTTAGCGCGTAGTTAAAAAAGTAAACATAAACATATCAGTGAAGTTAATAACAAATGAAATTAATACATCAAATTAATGAAAATAAACGCTCTTGAGCACTTACTACCCTTATAATGTTTACTACTACCCCCAAAAGAAACCCCATAGAAGACCCCATAAAACTCCATTGCAACGCCTCCATGGAGACCCCCTTGCTCTCCCTCCCTCTCCCCCATAGAACCCCTCCCCTCCCCTCTCTTCATATAACCCCTCCCCTCGCTGACTGGGCAAGAGACCATGGATTGGAAATCAACCTAGCTAAAACAAAGGCTATGATCTTGGGCTCTAATAGTAAGTTGAAAAAGCTTGAGGACTTGGATCTGCCACCAATAGAAGTAAATGGTGTCATAATACCCTACGTTAACTATACCAAGTGCTTAGGTATTCAGCTAAGCAGAAATCTGTCATGGAACTACCACGTCACTCAGATAGTTAGTAAAGTGAACTCAGCTCTGCATTGTCTCAAAGTAAGGAAAAATATCTTTTCAACTCCTATAAGGAAATTACTAGTATCAGCAACCATCTTACCACTCGTTGACTATTGTTCCGTTGTATTGGTCGACTCAACTTCTGATAACAATTTAAAACTACAACGTGCGATTAACTGCTCTATCAGATTTATTTTTAATCTCAAAAAAGATGAGCACATTACACCTTTCAGACGTGAGCTGGGATGGCTGTCTGTAAAGTATCGCCGAATATACTACATGAGCTGTTATTTTTACAAGTTACTTCAAGTTGAAAAGCCCAAGTACTTACGAGAGCTATTCATTGAAGACATTGATGTTAGACGTTCCAATAGACTAGCAGCTAAAAAACATACTTCCTTCAAGATACCTCATTTTGCTACCACCTATATGGAACACTCATTCTTGATCTCCGTGATTCGTCTGTGGGAAGAACTACCAGAAGAAATCGTAAACTCAAGTAGCAGTGAAGTCTTCAAAAATAAAGTTTTTGACTATTTGCTAAATTTAGACAGTTGATAAATTGAACAATTGATAGATTAAATTTGTTGATTACAGTACTTCTATACTAATTAAAAAATTTAAATTGAGATATTAGTCGAATCAGTTTAGAAAAGTTTAAAATGGTTAAAAGTTTTTGCAATATTATTCTAAAATTTAGGTTAAGAACTATGTACTTACATTTAATATTATTATTTTTAAAATGCAAATATTTTGTATTTAAATTGCCATTTGGCCTGTGCCTTGGCATAAATAAATTTATCAATCAATCAATCAATCAATCTCTCTATAGCAACCCCTCCTCTCCTCCTCCCCCTAGCAACGCCCCCATAGCAACCATTGCCTAGCAACAAGACTTCACATCTTACCAATCCAACTTTTTATTTAGAGATCTGTAATAATTACAATCCGAAACTGTAATTTTTTCAGTTTTCATCACGAAGCGCCATATTGCATTATATACTGTAATTTTTCAAGTTTTCTTTTTTACGTGTGTGAATCTCTTATAACTTTTGAACGGCTCAACCGATCGGATCGTAATAGGTGGCGATCTAGAGAGTATCATCGCTATTAAATTGCGTAAATATTTGAATCGATTCGGTACGCTAGATTTTTAGAAATCTCAAAAATAGAATTTTCAAAAAATGGTTTTTTTGGAATAACTTTTAAAAGGCTCCACCGATCAATCCCAAAAATTATTCCGCTCTTAAACTTGAAAGACCACTTCGATTGCCACCAGTCCCACGAAATCAGTTGATTCGTTCGGGAGTTATCGAAAACGAAAAATTTCGAAAAAAGCGTTTTTTTTTTTTACATACCGACATTTCTTTTTGAATCGTTTTTGATGAAATAAAATAATTATTAAAGTAGGTTAGCAACAGCCTAATTGGCTTGGTACCTGCGTTTCGAAAGAGTGGGACCAAGGTTCGATTCTGGCCCGCACCAATATTTTTCAGTGATTATAAATAAAGAATATGTGCGTTACGTTGCCAGCCTCTGTACCGGCCGGGTTCTCTATGGTTTTTCCATATAGTTATGGAAGATAAAAGATGCCATTATAGAAGTACCTTCCATACTATTTAAGGCCGTAATGCAAATGCAGGTACTGATTATAACGCGTAAGTCGGCCACAGCCGCAGCACCGTGTGTGTGTGTGTGTGTGTCGAGCATGAAAAAATCCCGACATGCAGGGGGGTGGGGACGAAGAAAGTAGTGATAATAATGTAGTGATAATAATGGAAGTTAGTGATAATAATGAAGTGATAATAATACCCCACCCTCCCTTGTAAAACACTGTCCATATGATACAAGTAAAACCTCCATTATTATTATTATTATTATTATTTCTATTTTTATTCCGAAGATCGGTGATTTCATTAATTGAAGAGTTCAGTAAATTCAAAGCCAACTTTTTCCGATCCAAATTGACGGTAGACTAAATTTTAAATTTTCTTTAAATTTTAAATTTTTACTTATTATTTATTTTCACCACATTATTGTCGGTATGAGCACTCATACCATCCTTGGGTAAATATATCTAACAATTAAAAATCTTTATTTTAATTAATATTAAGCAAAGATGTTATATTCTTTACTCAGTGAGACTTTTTTCGGCCACCGAAAAAATAATTTCGGTATACCTGTCCCTACAAATATAAATAATGCTGTGAAGCCAAAAAGAATAGGAGTTACGGTAATTATTACGTGAAGCGTTCCACATTCACGTTACAGGATATTGGTAGGAAAGGATTGAGAAAGGAATGCGAAGAGGATCATCTTAATGTGAGTTTATAGAATATGCGAGAAAAATTATTAGATAGCTCAGACTGGGATTCGAACCCAGAACCTTCCGAAGACATGTCGGCTACTCTACCATTTGAGCTATCCGGTCTATACTAAATTTCCTTTCGCTTATTATATATACATTAAGCCACACCGTCCATCTTACGGCAAGCATTTTTTACAAATATAAATAATGCTGTGAAGCAGGAAAGAATAGGAGTTACGGTAATTATTACGTGAAGCGTTCCACATTCACGTAACAGGATATTGGTAGGAAAGGATTGAGAAAGAAATGTGGGGAGGATCATCTTAATGTGAGTTTATAGAATATGCGAGAAAAATGTGAGCATTTCCACGTTATTATTTTTGTTCATTTTTTTCTAAAAAAAAAATTCCTTTATAGTTTACGGAAGGAAATAATGTAAAAAATTAAAATTTCGTGCTCCGTTTTTGACAGGACATTTGTTTGGGCATATCCTACGATATTTTGCGCGGAATACGAAGAAAAAAAAATTAGGAAAACGGTTGACCCTAAAGGCCATCCCTGCAACTTCCCGCTAATTCCGCTAATACCTAGGCGCTTAAAATTGCACCTACGAAGTTTTTGAGCTCTTCGGGCTCAAAAAAAACAATCTATGTGTTGTTATGAGCTCTCCAAGCTCAAAGATACTTTTTCTATGCTTTTGAGCTCTTTGAGCTCCAAAGTCTGATAAAAGTTTGATAAAACACTATTTTGTGAATTTTCAAACCGCAATAACTTTTGAATGAATGAACCAAATTTTACGCGTTTGGCAGCATTCTACGCAGTTTTTTAAGCCTCATGAAGAATTTCTAAGATTTAATTGATCAAACTAGAAATTTCGGAGTAACTCCGAAAAAACACTTTTTTCGGATTTCTTTCGTTCACGATATCTCTCGAACAAATCAACCGATTTTGACCGGATTAGCGACGATCGACGTGGTGTTTCAAGGTTAAGAGCTGATTAGTTTTTGGAATCGATCGGTAAAGCCGTTTTAAAGTTATTAAAAAAAAACCATTTTTGAAACAAATTTTTAACTTCCCGTTCAGGAAATCGAAGATTTTCGAAAAATCGGGAAGTTATTGGTTTTACCCCGTTTTGCAAAAATCGAGGTTTTAACAGATCTCGACGTTTTGAAGCCCTAAGAAGCTTTCCTGATTATTTTCACGATAATGTCCGTACGTCGGTATGTATGTATGTGTGTGTGTGTGTGTGTGTGTGTGTGTGTGTGTGTGTGTGTGTGTGTGTGTGTGTGTAAACCTCTTATAACTTCTGAACGGCTTGACCGATTTGATCGCAGTTGGTGTCATTTGAAAGGTCTTCGCTAAACTTAGATTCCCTGTTAATTGGAACCGATTCGGACCAGTAGATTTCGAGAAATTGCAAAAAAAGTGAAAAAAAAAGTTGTTTTTTTTTTTCATATTTTTCAAATATCTCCGAATTGGCTAAACCGATCGACCTCGAAAACTAATCAGCTCTTAACCTTGAAAACCCGCATCGATCGCTACTTAGAGCGTCAAAATCGGTTGATGCATTCGTGAGATATCGTTGTCGAAAAAATCGAAAAAAGTGTTTTTTTTGTAATAACTCCGAAATATTTCATCAGATCGATTTTTTTGTTTTAAATTTTTATAGAGTTTTTAGAAAGTTTAGAAGTTTGAAAATTAAAAAAATCGTGTTTCATCGAATTTCGATGACTTCTGAGCTCGAAGAGCTCAAAAGTATAACAAAGCTATCTCTTTGAGCTTGGAGAGCTCCAAATAACACATAAATTGTATTTTTGAGCTCGAAGAGCTCAAAAACGTCATAAGTGCAATTTTAAGCGCCTAGGTATGAAATTAGCAGGAAATTGCAGGGATGGCCTTCAGGGTCAACCGTTTTTCTAATTTTTTTTTGAGATTTCTCAAAATCTACCGGTTCGAATCGGTTCAAATTGTATTCAAAATCTAAGTTTGGTCAAGCCCTTTCGAATGGCACCAACCGTGATAAAATCGGTCGAGCGGTTCAGAAGTTATAAGACACACGCCCACACACACACACACACACACACACACACACACACACACACACACACACACACACACACACACACACAAGAGAAAGATCCATGGGGCAGACTGTATAAGGTGGTTATGACCCACTTGAAATGCCAGCTAATGCCATCACCTACGTGTCCACAGCTCCTAGAGAAGACTGTTACTGCGCTGTTTCCCCAACAGCCGGTATTGACCTACACGTTGGAGCATCTCAACCCTGAAGACATCCCAACTATCACGTTGGACGAGTTGATAGAGGCAGGCAATCGAGTAGGGTATAATAAGGCGCACGGGATTGGACGGAATCCCTAATATTGAGAGAATAGAAGCAGTAGTCGATCCACTCCTGGCAGAGAACCAGTTTAGTTTCCGAAAAGGATGGTCAATTCTGGATGCGATCAAATTGGTTGTTGATACAGCCAAGGATGCAATCGCCGGAACGAGATGGAAGAGTTGAAAGAAGAAATACTGCTTGGTGGCTGCTTTGGACATCAAGAATGCCTTCAACTCCGCTAACTGGGACTGGGTTATACGGGCTCTAGAAGAAAAAAACGTACCAGGATACCTTCGCAGAATGGTAGCGAGCTACTTCACGAATAGGGTTCTGAAATATGACACGAAGAACGGTACGGAATTGTACAAAATCTCCAGAGGAGTGCCACAGGGATCAGTTTTAGGTCCTCTGCTATGGAACATCATGTATGATGGCCTCCTGAGAATAGCATTGCCCACGGGAGTCAAACTTGTAGCATATGCGGATGACGTAGCTGTCGTGATCGTCACAAAGCACCTTGAAGAGATAGAAATGGCATTTGATATTACATTCAGACGAGTCAATTTGTGGATGGACATGATGAACTTGCACCTAGTCAAGCATAAAACCGAGGCAGTGCTCATCACCAGTAGAAAAACGGTAGAAACTATCAAGTTGAGAGTCGGAGAACAAGAAATCACATCGCAACCATTTACCCGTTATATGGGAGTGATGCTGGATGCCCGACTCAACTTCAAGCAGCAGGTGGAACACGTCAGTGCCAAAGCGTCAGTAGTGAAGGCTAGTCTCACACAGCTGATACCTAACATCGGTGGCCCAATGCAGAGTAGAAGGCTATTATTGTCATCAGTAGTCACATCAGTGCTCACTTATGGAATATCCCTTTGGGCTGATGCACTGGAAACTCAAGAATCATGGAGAAAAGCTGGACCAGTATATCGACTGAGTGCCCTACGAATAGCTAGTGCCTTCCGCACAATATCAGAAGAAGCAGTGTGCGTCACACACACACACACACACACACACACACACACACACACACACACACACACACACACACACACACACACACACACACACACACACACACACACACACACACACACACACACACACACACACACACACACACACACACACACACACACACACACACACATGAAAACACACATACATACAGACATAGTGACACCCTCGCGGGAATAGTCAGGGAAGCTTCCTAGGACCTCAAAATGTCGATATCTGATGAAAACTCGATTTTCGAAAAAAGAGGTAAGACCAATAATTTCCCGATTTTTGAAAATTTTCAATTTTCTTAGCGGGAAGTTAAAAATATCGTCGTTTTTTGAAACACTTTTCTATATATATATACATACAGGATAACCCTATAAAAAAAATGATGATAATAAATTGAAAAAGTATTGGCTCAAAAAAAATTGGATATTCTTCAATCTCTTCATCGGTCAGAAATTTTATGTAAGACTTTAAGTCTAAATAGGTCTAATTGATTTCTCCGATATTTTAATTTATTGGCCTCAAGATTATATACAAATTTAAGTTCACACAAAGTCAATGTACAATTTTCAAAAGTTCATATAGCTTTTAACATTGCCTAAAGTTTCGACTTAAGTATATATTTGGATTTACAAAAATTTTTTAAAACTAAATAGAGCCAAATATACTTACGGATCATTAGTTTTTGGCAATAGCGTACCAAGTTCTTTGATCCTATCATTGATATTAAATCTTCGTCTCCTTTCAACTGTAAAATGAATATTTTTTGTTTTTATTTATCGGCAAAAAAATGTAGCTATTCAATTTATATGCTGTACATGTATAAAAAATTTTTCAAGTAAAAATAGAGCATGTAGTATGTGATTCATATATTTGTCATACTAATTTTGATTATTCGTATTTGGAAAAATGTCTTCGGACTAATTGAAGAATGGTTGAAAAAAAACAATGCAATATAGTTACGCCGACTTCAAAAATGCATTATTTTTTTACTAATCAAATTTACTCATTCTACTTGCACTAAATTTCAGTATAGAAACAATATCCAAAATCATCAAAGTCAATTCAAGCGTTGGAGTCAAAACGAATAGTTGTAGGGAGAGAGGGGGGCCGAATACTTCACTAATTTTTGGTAATTGAACAGTTAAAAATCTGGAAATAATCACCCGAGTCGAAAAAATGAAATTAGATGAGCTTAAATCAATTGTTTTCTTATAGCAGTTAATTTTTTTTTTATTCGTTAATTTTTTCAGCTCGGGCAAACTTGCAATTTATTTAAAGGCTTGCTTCACAAGTTGTCTTGAAAATCATTGTAACTTTTATATAGCACAAGGAAAAGCGTGAGAAGTAGATGACCACCGAATTTTCAGACTGCTTTATGGAATAACGATTTTTTCTAATTTTATGAGTCGATATTTAATCAATTAACGTAACTGTACGACCTCACGCAATTCGGAAACTTCTATTATTAGAACCGAAGTTTCTTATCGCTAAATCTTTAGATAATATCGAAATCTTTAAGCTAGTTATAAAAGAATGCTTTTACAATCAGGTGTGAATAAATACTCATATTTACAAGTACTCGTCGTAAATTGTATGAACAAAAAATATTTAAGCTATATATAGATATAGCTTAAATATTTAAGCAATTTATAAATATATTTATAAAACAAAACGTTGTCAAGTTAATATAAGAAATCCTAAGTGTTTTATGCAATTTACCACTGCTTTTACCTTTGCCTTAAAAGCAATAACTGAAAATATGATTGAAAAACAGTATAGTGGAATCTTTATAACTTTGTTTATTGAGTTTGAAATTTTTTGAATTAAATTTAAAGAGTTCACAGTAGAATACGAGCCTTTTCTTTACTGTTTTTGTTTGTCAGTAATAGTGGAAGCTCAATATTAAAGAATAAAGAAATTTAAAATAAGTTCTACGATATCAATAAAAAAATTGAAATTCGTTTAATACGCTTTTTTAAGTTAAGAGAATACAACGTGCATGCCTTAATGCTGATCTTAATCTATATATATATAAGCGAAATACCACTCACTCATCACGAGATCTCCGAAACTATTCGCCCGATTGACTTGAAATTTAGCATAGTTACTCCATTCGTGATGTAGACGCTCACTAAGAACGGATTTTACGCAATTCCTAGCCAAAATGAATTTTTCGTCTACCATCACATATGCCCTCCCCTCCCCTCCCTCTCATTCTTCTCCTCCCCTCCCGTGCCCTATAATCTTTCCCTTCCCTATATCTCTTTTTTTGGGAGCGAAATATCATTTTGACCCTCTAATCTAAGAAACCATCAGTGGCACCCGTAAATTATCGAACTCAACCCCCCTACAACCACCCACGCTAATCAACCTTTGCCATGGTTACCATTGTCATGGTTATCGTTGCCATGGTTACCGTTGCTATGGTTACCGTTGCCGTGGTTACCGTTGCCATGGTTACCGTTACCATGGTTGCCGTTACCATGGTTACCGTTATCATGGTTACCGTTGCTATAATAACTGTCAAAATGATTGATTTTAAATTTTATCGATTGACTGTTGGGACAGTAGGAATTCATAATCATACGTTTTTAAGAAAGAATAGCTAAATCATTAATAACTGAAATAACTTATATGTATTGGAATAATCATGAAGGATGAACTCGATTATATCATAACACAGATAAATTAAACATAAATATTATCAAGTTGATATTGTTAAATGATTATACTGATTTTAATGATTAAAATTAAAATGGTAAATTGTGTCTGATGCGTCTTCTCTAAAATTTTACAACGATATCGTTAAATTATTATAAAAAACGGTCGATTTAAGATAATTTCTAATAAAATGAGTAATAATAAATATATTTTTAATACCACTTAATTTGTTATGAATTTATTAATAACTAGCTGATACCCGCCCGCTTCGATAGGAATACAATAAATTTTTATGGTGTAACCTAGATGAAAAATATAAACAAAATGGTTAATTTCAAAAAAGATAATGAATATAAATTTTGAATTAGAGAAAAGTGATTGTTTGTGATGACCGGTGTTAGCGAGTATTAAATATATGAGAAAAAGTATTTTATTATTAACATTTTTAAAATTAAAAAAATTATTGACATTTTTTAAAATTAAATAATACTATGAAGCGGAAAAGAATAGGAGTTACGGATAATTATTACGTGAATCGTTCCAACATTCACGTAACAGAATAATTGGAGGAGGAAGAGATTGAGAAAGAAATAGGAAGGACCTTCTTAATAAGAGTTTACAGAATATGCGAGAAAAAATTCAGATAGCTCGGACAGGGATTCGAACCCAGAACCTTCCGGTGACATGTCGGCTACTCTACCATTTGACCTATCCAGTCTAGACTAAATGTTTAGGATAACATTATTATAATGGGAACGCATCTCACTACACAGTACGTCATGGGTGATGCGGAAATCTGTCTAATGACAGATTTACTGACTAACTGACCCATTGATTGATTGATTATCTATATATATATAAGCGAAATACCACTCACTCATCACGAGATCTCCGAAACTATTCGCCCGATTGACTTGAAATTTAGCATAGTTACTCCATTCGTGATGTAGACGCTCACTAAGAACGGATTTTACGCAATTCCTAGCCAAAATGGATTTTTCGTCTACCATCACGTATGCTACCCCCTCCCCTCCCTCTCATCCTTCCCCTCCCCTCCCGTGCCTTCTTCCCCCTTCCCTATATCTCTCTCTCTTTTTTTTTTTTAGAAAATGTCATTTTGATTCGCCAATCTAAGAAACCTATCAAGTGGCACCCATAAATTATAGAACTCACCTCCCCCCGCAACCACCCACGCTAATCAACTGTTGCCATGGATACCGTTGCCATGGTTACCGTTGCCATGATTACCGTTGCCATGGTTACCGTTGCCATGGTTACCGTTGCCATGGTTACCGTTGCCATGGTTACCGTTGCCATGGTTACCGTTGCCATGGTTACCGTTGCCATGGTTACCGTTGCCATGGTTACCGTTGCTATGGTTACCGTTGCCATGGTTACCGTTGCTATAACAACTGTTAAAATAAATAAATTGTAATAACAAATTCGGTTGTAAATTAAATTCAGAGGAATGATTAGAATAAAAGTAGAAAGTTACTAAATATTAATATTCTATACAATTATTATTCAACAGTATTATTCTATACAATGTTAGGCAAATACATCGATTTTTATCGATTGATTGTTGGGACAGTAGGAATTCATAATCATACTTTTTTTAAGAAAGAATAGCTAAATCATTAATAACTGAAATAGCTAATATGTATTGGAATGATCATGAAGGATGAACTCCATTATATCATAAAACAGATAAATATAACATAAATATTAATGTTGATATTGTTAAATGATTATACTGATTTTAATGATTAAAATTAAAATGGTAAATTGTGTTTGATGTATCTTCTCTAAAATTTCACAACAATATCGTTAAATTATTATAAAAAAAGGTAGATTTAAGATAATCTATATATATATAAGCGAAATACCACTCACTCATCACGAGATCTCCGAAACTATTCGCCCGATTGACTTGAAATTTAGCATAGTTACTCCATTCGTGATGTAGACGCTCACTAAGAACGGATTTTACGCAATTCCTAGCCAAAATGAATTTTTCGTCTACCATCACATATGCCCTCCCCTCCCCTCCCTCTCATTCTTCTCCTCCCCTCCCGTGCCCTATAATCTTTCCCCTTCCCTATATCTCTCTCTTTTTTTGGGAGCGAAATATCATTTTGACCCTCTAATCTAAGAAACCATCAGTGGCACCCGTAAATTATCGAACTCAAACCCCCTACAACCACCCACGCTAATCAACCTTTGCCATGGTTACCATTGTCATGGTTATCGTTGCCATGGTTACCGTTGCTATGGTTACCGTTGCCGTGGTTACCGTTGCCATGGTTACCGTTACCGCCAGTTTGCCGTTACCATGGTTACCGTTATCATGGTTACCGTTGCTATAATAACTGTCAAAATGATTGATTTTTAAATTTTATCCGATTGACTGTTGGGACAGTAGGAATTCATAATCATACGTTTTTAAGAAAGAATAGCTAAATCATTAATAACTGAAATAACTTATATGTATTGGAATAATCATGAAGGGATGAACTCGATTATATCATAACACAGATAAATTAAACATAAATATTATCAAGTTGATATTGTTAAATGATTATACTGATTTTAATGATTAAAATTAAAATGGTAAATTGTGTCTGATGCGTCTTCTCTAAAATTTTACAACGATATCGTTAAATTATTATAAAAAACGGTCGATTTAAGATAATTTCTAATAAAATGAGTAATAATAAATATATTTTTAATACCACTTAATTTGTTATGAATTTATTAATAACTAGCTGATACCCGCCCGCTTCGATAGGAATACAATAAATACTTTTATGGTGTAACCTAGATGAAAAATATAAACAAAATGGTTAATTTCAAAAGATAATGAAT